>NC_081418.1:117382544-117682544 GCF_949786415.1 Peromyscus eremicus | reverse complement strand
TATCCTAATAGTGAAATGTTTCACTGAGGCTTGCCCAGTGATTGATTAATACCAAAACTTATTATAAGCCACAGTCATCTTAGGGTCCCCCCTGTTATGTAGCCTTCCTGGTTCTGTGGGTTGCAGTCTGATTGTTCTTTGCTTTATATCTAGTATCCACTTATGAGTGAGCACATATCATGTTTGTCCTTCTGGATTTGGGTTACCTCACTCAGGATGATATTTTCTAGTTCCATCCATTTGCCTGCAAATTTCATGCTGTCATTGTTTTTCTCTGCTGAGTAGTACTCCATTGTGTATATGTACCACATTTTCTTTTTCTTTTTTTAAATTTTATTTTATAATTAATTTAATTTTACATATCAGCCACAGATTCCCCTGTCCTCCCTCCTCCCACCCCCACCCCCCTGCCTTGCTCCCCAATCCACCTCCCATTCCCACCTCCTCCAAGGCAAGGTCTCCCCTGGGGATTCAGCTCAGCTTGGTAGATTCAGTTGAGGCAAGTCTAGTCCCCTCCTCCCTACACCAAGGCTGAGCAAAGTGTCTCAGCATAGGCCCTAGGTTCCAAAAAGCCAGCTCATGCACTAAGGACAGGTTCCAGTCCCACTGCCTGGGGGCCTCCTAAACAGTTCAAGCTAATCAACTATCTCACTTATCCAGAGGGCTTGATCCAGTTCCATGGGAGCTCCTCAGCTATTGGTTCATAGTTCATGTGTTTCCACTAGTTTGGCTATTTGTCCCTGTGCTTTTTCCAATCATGGTCTCAATATCTCTTGCTCATATAATCCCTCCTCTCTCTCACCGATTGGACTCTTGGAGCTCCACCTGGGGCTTGGCTGTGGATCTCTGCATCTGCTTCTATCAGATACTGGATGACAGTTTTATCATGACAGGGTGTTCGGCCATCTGATCACCAGAGTAGGTCAACTCGGGCTTTCTCTCGACCATTGCCAGTAATCTATTGTGGAGGTATCATTGTGGATTTCTGGGGACCTCTTTAGCACTCTGCTTCTTCCTATTCCCATGGGGTCTTCATTTATCATGGCATCTCTTTCCTTGTTCTCCCACTCTCTTCCTGATCCAGCTGGGACCTCCCGCTCCCCTAAGCTCTCTTTCCCCCGACCCTTGCCCTCCATTACCCCACCACCACCACCAACAAATCCAGTTTGCTCATGTACATCTCATCCATTTCTCTGTCGTTGGGTGATCCCTGTGTCTTTCTTAGGGTCCTCTTTATTAGGTAGCCTCCCTGGAGTTGTGAGTTGCAGTCTGGTTATCCTTTGCTTTACATCTAGTATCCACTTATGCGTTAGTACATATCATGTTTGTCTTTCTGAATCTGGGTTAACTCACTCAGGATGATTTTTTCCAGTTCTATACATTTGTCTGCAAACCTCATAATGTCATTGTTTTTCTCTGCTGAGTAGTACTCCATTGTATATATGTACCACATTTTATTTATCCATTCTTCAGTTGAAGGGCATCTAGGTTGTTTCAAGGTTAATTCAACTGCCTAAATTTATTTTCACAAACAAAACTTACTGGTTCATGTTATTTGTTTTTTGCAAAAAAACAATTTTCTAGAAAATGCTGATAGCATTTCTTCCCAACTCTCTGTAGGTGGAAAAGACTGAAAACAAAAGAAAAATATCAAAGAAGATTTCTCATATATTCCTAAAATTACAAAGGCATAGAAATGTAGAGATTTATATTAATGCAATGTCTAGCCAAAGGCTTTTAAGATTCCTTGAATCTCAGGATGTCCTGGACCAAACATAAAGAAACTTTAGTATAGAGGTTAACATATTTTATGTGTTTGCATTATAAACACACACAGGTTTTTATTTTAGTTTGAAGGAAATAATATGTGGGTGTGTCTAAAAATACCAGTGGTCTCCTCAGGCAGCAATATTGTGACGTTTTGGAAGATAAGCAATATTTATTATTATCTCTAGATCTTCTGGTAACAAATAATGTGACAGAGTAAATTGATACATAAATGGTGTATTGGTTGGCAAAGTGGTTGAATGGTAAGAGAGAAAGGAAGAAGTGTGGTTACTCTTCAAGATTTAAAAATGTATTTTTTTTTCAGTTCTGAGCTTTAAACCTAGGAGTTTGGCATGTTAGCCAGACACTCTACCATAAAGCTATATGCCTATCCCAACAGCCATGCAAATGTAGCTTTTCTTCTTTACCTTTAAAATGTAACTGTTTTCTTTGCTAAGTTTCTGCCATCACTAGCCCATCAAGACCTGGAAACACTTGTAAAAGAAAGTGTAGTGTAGTAAAGATAAGAAGATAGCACATAGAGAAGAAAGCCAAGATCAGAAATAGCATGCTTATATAAATTAATACTATTTTCACATCAGAAATTATACCAAGTAGTTAGTTACTACTGAAAAATTACACTGGACATAACCCCCAAAATTGTAGCTAGAAGTATCTGCTCTAAATTCCACTTTATGTTTGTCAGTGATATCTCATTCATGACAAGGGAAGAAGCAGTAGGGAGAAGGTAGGGAGAAGATATACAGGTATCAGGTAATTTATCATTTTAACAAGACTGCAAACTTGTCATATACATATCATAAAATTATTATAAATTATTTTATAAATATTATATAAAGTTCTTGGATTTCATGAAAGATCATATTGATAAACTTTAAATTTAATATCACTATAGTGGTTCATCTTTTTAAATAAAATTTTCCATCTACTCATTACATGTTATTTGATAAAATCCACTCTTCACCCCCTAGCTCCCCCTCTTACTCCTTGTCTACTTGATTTGCATTTAGAAATATCACGGAGACACATCTATAGGTTTGCCTATGAGAATGTTTCCAGGAGATCACCGATATTGAATATGGTTGCACCATCCCACAAATATGGATTCCACAAGGAATAAAAAGGCATGTGAGGTGAATAACCACATTTATTTCTCTGCTTCCTATCTCTGCACCCAATGTGGCAGCTGGTCCAGTATTCTGTTCATCACGCCTTCTCTACTAAAGGAGCCTAAGGCTTCACATCCCTTCTAGTATTCATCGTCCATTATAGTGTCTGTTTATGCAGAAACAATTCACAAACTCAAGGTTATTTTTACTAAAACAGTGCTATATAAGCAATAGAATGGTACTGAGTATGTGCTACATACTGGATGTCAAAGTCTCCCAAATTTACATATGGTCAAGACTTTATTCTCAGGGTGGAGTTATTGGCAGGTGTCGTGGACCTATAAAAGGATCCACCTGGTAGGAAATATTTAGGTTATGTGAACTGTGGGATCCCAGTCCATTTCCCTTTCTTCTGCTTCCTTACCACAAGGTGACCAGTTGCTCCATTATATAATTTCTGTCGTTAGTATTTGTTATCACAGTCAGAGGCCAAAGAGCAATAGTTCCACCTGACCATGGACTGGAACTTTTAAAACCAGGGCCCCAAATAAACCCCCTTTCCATTGTATGTCAGTAGTTACAGGCATTTGGCTATAGTGATGGAAAGCTGACTATCACATTGCCTTATTAATCCATATGGAGGGCTGAACTAAAATGTCAAAATTCAACTGTTTTCAATTCAAATTTTAGCTTCAGACAGATTTTTAAAGCAGTCACTTCAAGCAGGTTTTTCTATAGGCTAAGAATTTAGAGTCAGTGAACTAATTACTGATGGTTACGAACATCAAATACTGTATCACTGACAGCCGGCATATGTTTAGATATTCCATTTCCTCATTATCTTAACATCCATTCGACATTAAGAATACTTTGATCCCAGATCGTCACAACCATTACATGACAGATTGAACATGAAAAGATGCAGGGTGCATGTTGCACAAAAAGAACAAAAGGGCTGATTTCAAGCTACTGAACTTCCACAAGCACATGATACAAGTAAAAATCTTGTGTAAAAGCACACTTGAAGCCGGGTGGTGGTGGCACATGCCTTTAATCCCCGCACTTGGAAGGCAGAGGCAGGTGGATCTCTGTGAATTCGATGCCAGCCTGGTCTACAAAGCAAGTTCCAGGAAAGGCACAAAGCTACACAGAGAAACCCTGTCTCAAAAAAACAAAAAAACAAACAAACAAACAAACAAAAAACAGCACACTTGAAAATCTGAGACATAGTAGCATTGAACAGAAACTAGTTAACTTTGTGTTTTAAAAATGTTTTAGTGGGGTTTTATGTCATACACAATATATGTTTTTACATGTACGCAAATGAGAGAAAACAACAGACATTTCCCATATATGCATTCATTATCAACATCCCTAATCAGAGTAGCTCAATTTTCATAAATGATGACCCTAGAGTGAAGTATCTCTTCTCCCAGTTCATAGCTGATATCTGGGTTCCTGTCTAGTGATGTGCAATCTATGGTTTTGGACAAGTGTACATTGACGTGCATTCATTATTAAACCATCATACAGAGTATTTGATTGCTTCAGCAGTCCGCTGTCCTCTATATCTTCATCCATTTATTCCTTTAAACCTTAGCAACCACCATCATTGTTACTATCTCCATTGCTTTTTTCCAGTCTAGAATGTCATGCAGAATGTAACCCAATCATATGCTTCATCTAACAGTGTGCATTTCAGTTTGCTGGAGCTTTTTGTAAAATATGGGCTGCTCAGTTTTTTTTTTTTAGGTGAGAATAATAATATCTCATAATCTGGTTATTCAAAGTTTGTCTATACAGGCATGTGATTGCTGGTCCATATAGCAGAAGCATATCTAATCTTGTAAGAAATTGCCAAAATATTGTGTGATTTTCAAGTTGTAAGAGAATCCTTTGCATATTTTAGATAAGAATCCTTTTTTGTATCCTTTGCAAATTCTTTTTCCAAAATGCAGGTAGTTTTTTTTTATCCTCTTGACATTATATTTTACAGAGCTAGAAACTAAGTTTTACTAATATTCAGCTTATTGATATACTCTTTAATGAAATATCTTTTTTCAAACTGTGTCCAACTAGGTTTTTTTCCCCTATATTTATCACACAGCAGCTCTGTTACCTAGCATTTTACACTTGGGGTTTTAAACCACTAAGTTTTCAGGAAATGTGTGAACTGAGGGCACACATCTAATCTTCTGTACATAGACCTACAGTTTTCCAGTGCCCTTATTTTTTGAAACAAACAAACAAAAAACCTCTCTTACCCGTTGTATGTCCTTTGCTCCTGTCTCAAAGGTCAGTTGCCCAAGTTTATGGGGATATAGCCTTAGGTTTGTTCATGCTACTTCACCCATCTGGTTCTCACCAGGAGTATACTATCTTGACAATATTGGTTTCCATGAACCAATCCATGAACATGGAACCTCTCCCCAATTATTTTCATATTTGATTTATCTTGCTAGGATTCTATAGATTTCCTCATACATATCTTACATAATTTTATTAGCTTTGTTTCTAAGGATATAATCTCTGATGTGCCAATGTGAATTGCATGGCAGTTTTATTTCAGAAATTCTACTAAGTCATTGATAAATGATAGAAGATGGATCATGTTCCTCATTCTTGTTAAATATGTATCAAACAGTTCAGTTACCAATGCTTCCTATTACCAGGAATTTGAAAGGTTTTATTTTTGATTATGTATATATCTTACATGCCTGTGTATGGGTATGTCAATCTGGGTATAGGTGCCCAGGGAGGTGAGAAGAGGGTATTAGGTATACTGAGTTGGAGTTACAGATAGTTTTGAGCACCCAACATGGGTGTTTGGAATTTAATTCGGGTTTTTGCAAGAGCAGAACATTCTCTTTACCACTGAGCCCCCTTCAGGCCCTTGAAATTTCTTTCAGTGTTCCTATAGTCTGATTTTGACCTTCTAAAGATATACATTTTACTTCCTTTTCTTGTTTTGTGTCATCCAGAAATTCTAGTATCAAATTGAAGAGCAGAAATGAAAAGGAACCCTCATGTTTTTGAATCTCTTAGAAAGTTTTGTTTTTATTTATTTATTTTTCTCTCTATTACATATGCTATAGAAGTTCTATGGATATTTTTCATCAAGTGAGAAAATTCCTTTTATTTTCATTTCACTTAATGATTTTGTTATGAATAAGTGCTGAATTCTTTCAAGTCCCTTTCAAAAACTACTGATACAGTTGTGTTCATTTTTCATTTAGCTTGTGGATGCTATGGGTTACACTAATTCATCTTTGACTGTTAAACCAGCCTTTCTTATCTGGAATAACCTCTACTTCATCATGTTATATAATTATTTAATAATCAATTAATAATATAACTTTGGGTTTGCTTTCTTCTTTTCTTTATTCATAAGAGACATATGTCAGTATATTTCTGTTATTTTTAATTAAGATATCATTACAAATTTACACATTAAAATGATTATTTTATTCACTATAAATGTTTTTTTTTTTAAAAGTAACTCAATACCTAGGTCCATAAAAGAGTTTTAAAAAGCCCAAGAAAGTAGTAGCATTAGGCAAATTTTGGTGAAAATGGAAACCCATGTTCTTTCTGTAAACTTGAATGTAGAGAAGAGAAATCAAATATTACCAAAATGCTTCTTTGTCTAATAAGCAATGATAAAAGTCCCACACGGAAAGAAGAAAAATCTAATTAAGGCAACATTCAGTTAAGGTAAGCTAATTTTATCAGTGAGGAGAGTAAAGAATTTGAATTTTCACTAATGATGTGATCAAGGTTTTACATAGTAAAAATGAAATGTTAAATAAATTTAGGAGCTATTTAACAAGAAGTAAAGACATCTAAATATTAGTAACCCACATTTTTCAGTCATTATTTTCAAAATTCATTTCAGTTATTTTTATAATAATTATATACACTGTACAGAAGTTTGGAAGCACACTCCTAGTCTCCTATTCCTCAGATCTACACTGCATCCTAGTCTACCTTACCTCTGTGTGCACGACCTTTTGAAGCAAGAACATAGCAATTATGTCTTTGCTGAGCTCGCACCTTGCATTTTTCTTCCTAACAATAAAAGTATATCAAGTAAGCACACAGCATGCTCTAGTTTTCATAAAGACATGACTGCCTTTTCTTTATTTTTAGATTCCTGAGGGGAAAATTATTCAAAAGTGTATTTACAGGCATCGAATAAAATTTCTGAATTTTGATAAACCTCTTTCACACCAGTATCTAAGTGATTATTTGAGATTCATTTCAAAATAGGTTATATGCTTCAGCAAAATCTCTTTTGTTTTCTGGCTACTAATAGTCTTTTATTAGGCAGCTGTTCCTACTGAGTTTACTGCCTTCTTGCTCCAGTGGCCACAGCCTTTGATACCTCAGCATTTTCATACAGCTCATTAGATACACCACACTTTAAAGCAGAGTGATGGAAATTAGTCCCTCCCAAAGGATTTGAGCTAAAATAATCCAATCTTGATATTGATGGAAAAAAAATCATCATTGCCTCCACTTTCAAAGTGTAGAAGCTCTGTATGCCTTTGCCTTTGCCTTTTGCTTGGCTGGAGAATCCAGGAACTGCATTTGGTATAGGAAGAAGTATAAAAGCAGATGGCAAAGTTCAAGTGTAAAAACAGGAGTCCCGCTGTCTAATCATGTGCTCCATTCTAGCTGTTTGACTAGCATGCAAGAGGTCTCAGCTCTGTATTGTACAGGGGATAAACATATGTCTTGTGAGTCAGGCTGTTATAAGTGCTAACACAACAATGTATACAAACATATATTACAATTGTGCATATTGTATAAATTAGAAGTGTGGAATTCGATCAGTAGATATATGAACTCAAATCATGGAATAGTCAGATGAGTAATCTTCCAGCACCTTCCAAAAGGCTTATGTATTGTAAATTTACTGGAGTCTCCAATGTCCCCTCTGGGAGTTTTTGGGACTCCCTTCATCACAAGCACACACATTTTCAAAATAAGGTATGAGCCAATCCACCTGCATATACTCCTCTTTCCAGTCTGAGGAAGCCAGCCTGTGCCAGACTTTACATTTATTTTTTTATTAATTTTCACGTCTTCTTTTTTTTCCCCCAGCTTTTCAGGCTGTCAAAATAATTCAAAGCCCTGGTTTGGAGCTCTGTTCTATTCGTTATCCCTTCCAGCTGTGTCATTCTCAAACTTGAAAGCATGTCTTCCTCCAAAAGGCTGATAAAATGTTGAAATTCATCCAAGCACTGGATCCCATGGCAGGATCTCTCACTGTATGTAATGGGATGATAAATACTTGGTAGGGAAAATACAAATAATAATGAAATAATCATAAGATAGGAAGACACTAATGAATGATGGCTATGCTAAACACCTTGAGGGTCCTTTTAAAAAGACACTATTGAGGTCAGCCATGATTTACAAAGTACAACATACATCTCAGTATAGAATTTGATGCTATTTTAGTACATTTACAAAATTGTGCAGGTATTACCACAATCCAAATTTAGAACATGTCTATCATCTCAAACAGATCCCTTGCACCCATTTGCAGTCAGTCAATCCTCATGTCTATTGCTAGAGCCAGGCAATCACCAATCTGCATTCCGCCTCTACATATTAATCTGTTCTAGGGGTATTTTATGAATGGAGCCACAAATTGTATCTGGTTTCTTTTACCCACCTTAGTGCTTCATAGTTTCAGCCTTCCTGTAGGAGTTATTCTTCGTGTGTTCTCACGTACTGCTCAAGTATGTTATCATATCAGTGTGCTATCTGCACCAAACTGCCCTGTTTGTAGCTAAAATAAGAAGAATCTATCTCTACTTCAGCTTCTCTGTGCATAGATTATAAATACAAACATGAAAGAGGGTGAGAAATTTGAATAACTTTATTACGGAAAAGCCAAAACATTCGGGGTCTGGCAAACTTCATCCCAATGCACTTGACCTATTCTGCTTCAGTTTTCTAAGAATTATCGAAGCATTTGGGAACACACAGGCTGACAATATCAGCTGAGTTACTGGTTCTTAAATCCATTTTTCATTAAGCAGTCATGAAAGTTTCTATTAAACATCTTGGAGCACTCCAGCTGGCCTGTCCTAAAGGAGCCCTCTGGTCTACCAGTTTCCAAAATGAAGAAGGATTAATTTTTATCTAACATATTTGGAATAAATTCAGACCAATTCTCAGGCAATTAGATGACTATGATTTCCAAACTCAGATTTTCTGGAGGCATTTAGCATTTAGTCTAAAAGTGAAGTTATAGTTGGGTTCAAGGAAACCTTTAATATATTTCTGTATGCTAGGTTTCAGAAAATCTTTTTTAAAATACTGTTTTTATTTATTCTTTAAAATGTTACACAGTGTATTTTGATCATATTCATCTCTCCCTCCCTGTTCCTCCCAGGTCTTTCACTGCCTCCCTAACCACTCAACTTAATGTACATCTCCCCCAACTCTCCCCCCCACATCTGGATGTCTGACGTAACATCAATCCAGTCAACTTTGTGTTGTCCAAGTACTCTTGGGTACAGGTGTCACTACACTGGAAAAAAAAGTGGGTTTCTCTCTCCCAGATACAGTTGCTGGCAAATATTTCAAGAATTTTTTTTTTAACTAAAAATAAACCTCTTGACCTACCCAAGAAGAGAAACATCAATCAGATTGGTCTAGATAGAAAAGCAAGAATGCTTTAGACAAATTACTCCACCTCTCTGAAACACAACATTTTAATCATTCAAATGGGAGTTTGAAACCCAAATTAATGAATATGTACAAAAACTTTACCTAAAACAGGTAAAACATTTAAAACAAATTCTTGGAATGCTAGTACACAATGATCAATATAATTCGATAGTAATACTGTATTGCTATAATTTCTGTATCTTCATTATCATTGTCATCACAGGACAGAGATTATGACACTGTCCAAAGATTCAGGTCTGAAAGTTCAAATAATAACTAGATATGAAATAATTGGTCAAATGACAATCATGATCACAGTGAGTTAATGGCCACTATCTAAATGACAAAAAAATATTAATGCTAGCCAGGTTGTGAAGAAAGAGGGATTTTTATATGCTGTTGATAAAAACTTAAAGTTTTTTTTTTTTTTTTTTTTTGGTTTTTCGAGACAGGGTTTCTCTGTGTAGCTTTGCGCCTTTCCTGGAACTCACTTGGTAGCCCAGGCTGGCCTCGAACTCACAGAGATCCACCTGGCTCTGCCTCCCGAGTGCTGGGATTAAAGGCGTGACAGGCACAATACAGAACAGTTTGTAAGTTCTTTAAAAACTTAGAAATGGAATCAATTTATGAATTAAAAATACCACTGAGCCAGGACAAAAATAAGGGACATTAAGAAGACATGAGAAGACAAGCAAGCCTTAGAGTAGGGTCTGGTTCATCATTGACAGAGACTGAGCGTCAAGAATATAGCGGTTGGGGTGTAGCTCAGTGGTAGAGCACTTGCCTACTATGCACAGGCTCTGAGCTCAAACTTCAGCAAACACAAAACACAGCAGAAAAGGACTCTTAACACAGACTTCAAAATCAAAACTGCTGTGACGATGACCTACAGAGACAATAATTCCTTCCCGTGATACATCTAAAACGTGGGGGTTAAAAGAGCTAATGAACCGTGCTCAAGGTCCAAACACTCAATGACATTTGAGTTTAACCTTATGAACCCTCCTCTCTCATCTGTAAATCTGAAAAATGTACCTCACAAACCACCTTGTAGTTCATTCACACAAGACAATTCTCCAAGAGAGCTAAGCTGACTCATATTTTTATTTATATTTAAACTTTCTTAATCCTTGAACAAGGTTGGAAATTATTTTTTAAATATAACTTCAAGCAAAATTTTATGTTTAGATATATAATGATACAAAAATAACATTACATAGAAATATATCACACACGCATAATATATATATATATATATATATATATATATATATATATATATATATATATATATATAATTTATTTCAAATACCAGAAACTCATAGCCATTTACACTTAGGCATTTATACTTTACACTAAAGTGAAAACATTTCTCTCTCTCTCTCTCTCTCTCTCTCTCTCTCTCTCTCTTTCTCAACATCAAAATCAAACCACTGTATATGTGAAAATATTTAGTGCATGACCACTTAAAGTATGAAATACTGAAAATAATCTAATTGTCCATGAAGTAATAGAGAAATTTATTAGTAAATTTTGTTGCTATTACAACAGGATAGAATATTGTACATTTATTAAAAATAATTATATGTCCATATATCATATTTGTGATACAATATTAGTAGTAAAAGTAAAATTAGAGACTGAGATATAAAGGCAACTGTGAAATTATATATTCGTGTATTCCAGGGTTACAAGGCAACAAGGAAAATCAAGACAGTTCATTCATTTGTTCTAATTATATTTAATAATGGAATGCTCACGTGGCTTGACTTATGCTAAATGTATTATTTTTAAATCAGTGTGAAATATTTTCCTTATAATATTATCATTATTATTACAATCATTGTTACCATTTTATGACTTTCGGTTAAACTTTTTACATAATACATGTTCCTAAAATTGAAGATGGTGTTGAATACTTGGGCTGTCAATGATAGCACTACTTCTTAAGGAAGTAGGTCCCTGGCAAGGATTATTTGAAGGTTATCTCTGTCTCTTCTTGACTCCTATGTACCATGTGGTGAGATGCCTCTGACATTTGATACTACTTCTGTGATGCCCTGCCTCATCAATGACCCATATTCCAGCATGCCACAGACCATGGGCTGAACCCTCTGAGACCACAGCCAATATAAATCCTTCCTCCCTTAATTTTTATGCCAGGTATTTAGCCAAAGTAAACAGAAATGATCACACAAATGAATTAATTCTTAGGATTTTAAATAGAAGTTGATTTTTACCTGGCTGAGCTGTAAAGAATACGGTGACTGCATTTATTTCATTAGATTCCCCTGTTTATTGCAAATACGCATTTTAATTCATACATTAATTGAGGGTTTGTGGGGTGCATAAAAAGTGCCAGACACTAAGCTAAACTCAAACTTACTATGAAGATAAGTAAGTGAAGGACAGAGGCAAGCACATCTATAAAATGCACACACTCCCTGGGCAGTTACAATATAGATGATAAATTCTGTGTTAAGAAAACTTTATGTTTACCAAACAGGAGCCATAGCCCAGCAAAGGAAGGCTAGTAAGTTGGGAACTGGAGATTGAACTCAAGCAGACTACCCATGAAGATGCAACCTCAGCAGCTGAATCCAGACTAGAAAAAGGAAGTAGGGAAGACCAGGGGCTGAACAGGGGTACATTCAGTTATTTTCGAATTTCCTTGCATGCCACAAGGACCAATGTTAAAGGAGAGCACTGAACAGCAAAGTACCACTCTCCATATTAATGTCCTGCACACTGGACATATTCTTATCTGTGCTGCCTAACACAGTATTGTGATTTCACAATATATTGTAGTTATATTTTATTCTAGTTGACTTAACTTTATGTACACCCATAGAACAACTGGGATTTAGTCACAGTACTTCCTTTTGGCTAGAGTAAAGCCTATGGAACAGAATGAGAGAGCTAAGTGGAAAGGAACATGGCAGGTGGCCTGCAGCCCATGTGGGATATATGTGTTAGATTATAGACTTGTAACTTGATATAAAACACTGTTGGCTATGGTGGAATTGGGAAGGAAAGACTGCCACAGGATTGCTACTTAGTACTATTATAGTAAAGCAGCATGAAAATACTGGGGGTCTCTGCACTGAAGTCATTTGGGATGGATGAGTCAACTCAAGACTTTGGTAGATGTGATGGGTAGGACTAGGGTCTTGGAAGCACATGTGTAGAGAAAAGAGTGTTCAGGGTTAACATCTTCCCAGAGCAAATGATAATGCTGTAACTGGAGATGATAGCTTCTCGTGAAGGCACCAGATTTATTGTGTAACTACTGCATCCTGACATCCTACAAATGAAAGTGATTTTTTCTATGCAGTCACTGAGCTTTGTAGGGCCCCATACCCTCAACTATTTGTGAAGATGTTTAGAGGACATGAATGTTCAAGTCTGTCTATCCTATCTTATTTTAGGTATTGAAGTATATTCCCAATGATGTTTATTTTTATTACCATGCACTTGTACCAATTATAACTCATTCTTCAAAACACATACATCACCCCCAAATAATATTTAGGCCATAGTGGGAACACTGCACAACTTCAGAAATACATTCTCCAGTCTGTGCTGCTTAACATGGTGGTCATCAGCCACAAGTGGTTACTGAACACATACAAATGTAGTATTGGATATTGTGACTTCAGAACTTATACTTTAACTTTATTTAATCTTGTATTGTGAATAGGGTAATGAGATTTCATGTATTGATAATTTAGTATGCTGAGTTATTCAGGTAAGCTACAATACACACACAAACACACACATACACAAACACACACACAGACATACACACACACACACACACACACACACACACACACACACAGTGGCCTATACTGCTCTCTGCAGTGTGGAAATACATAAAATGATGCTGTATAGCGCACGCCTTTAATCCCAGCACTCGGGAGGCAGAGGCAGGTGGAACTCTATGAGTTCAAGGCCAGCCTGGCCTCCAAAGCGAGTTCCAGGAAAGGTGCCAAGCTACACAGAGAAACCCTGTCTTGAAAAACCAAAAAAAAAAAAAAATACAGCTATGTAAGAAAAAAAATTGCAAAGCATGTATTAATGTTAAAGAACTGCATTGGTGAAGGTAGATTTGTTCAAGCTCTTTCCCTTCCCTAAGCAGCAAGTTTCCTTTAATTAAGACCTATTTCACGGTAGCTGGAGAGATGATTTGGTGATTAAGAGAGCTTGCTGCTCTTGCAGAGGACTTGGGTTTGGTTCCCAGCACCCATGCAAGGTGGATCACAACCACTTGTAATTTCAATTCTGGGAATCTGACACCCTCTTCTGACTTCTGCAGGTACCCTCATATATGGTACACACACACACACACACACACACACACACACACACACACACACTCTAAATCTTTTAGAAAGATGTATTGAAAGTCAAACAGAATTGACCAAAACAAATCTTCACACAGTTTTTTTAATTCTAAGATAAATTAATACCACTGTTAGATATGGTCTGAACTATATCAGTCACAATCATTATTAATTAGTTTATGGCTGGAAGTGCTGAGGGGAGACCTCTCTCCTCCAGTTTCATCATTTCCTTCAAAAAAGGAAGGAAAACTAAGACATTTGTGTGTCTGCCACTATTTAAAATATAGGAGCTGTCTCCCCTGACCTCACATTTCATGCAGATGTTCATTGGGAGCAATGCAGAATGAGTCTTACAGAAAAAGATCCGAGAAAGGCAACAATAAATGAATCCATACCATTTCTGTACCACATGAAAAGCACCAGACCAGGACTAATTAAGCAAGGGTGTGTGCAATACCGCTAATAACACTGACTGTGAAGATGAGCCTTTTGCTTGGGACTGTGCAGATCCAGCCTTGTTAGAATGTGGGTCTTGAGCCAACTGCCTCTCAGGCTTTCTTCTTCCTCACTGGTAAATGGAAATAAGCTGAATCTACTTTTCAGGTTATTATGAACTCATCCATCTTGTGACATATGAATGAACAGATTTATTATGCATTTAATACTTTAAATCAGTTGCAGACACTATTTTTATTGATGCTCAAATTGTCCCAATTTAAGCCTTCAGGGAAGCATTTATTGCCTCTGTGTCCTTTTGCTGTAATCCCATTCATCTTTGGTTTTTTTTCTCTGCTTTCTGGCATGAGATGATCTGGTTTACCTGGTGTGCTTCCACAGGGCAGACATATCAGTTTGTCTTACTCTCAAATATAGTCCATATTGTTAAAAGCACTTAACAAACATTTGTCCAATTGTCACACGTGTGTGTGTGTGTGTGTGTGTGTGTGTGTGTGTGTGTGTGTTATTCATGTATACATGTATGGATTCTGTCTCTGTCACTTTTTGCCTTTCTCTCTTTAGTCTTTAGGCAGGTCTTTTCACTGAGCTGGGACCTGCCTGGACTCAGCAACCCCAGTGTTGTCTTTACTTTTCTACCCTAGCACTGTGGTTGCAGACACAATTGGGCATGCCTGAATTTTTTATGCATGTGCTGGGATGTGAACTGGTGTCTCCATTCTTGCACAGGCAGTACTCTTGTCTACTGAGCCATCTCTCCAGCCTAACATCTCTTGAGTGAATAAATTAAGTGGCACCTAATAAATGATATGTTGTTATGTGGCAGGGAAACAGGAAAAAAAAGTAAAGGTTTGAAACAGAGCATATTAAACATTTAGTTTGCCTTAAATTTCTGGAGACTCTTCTATATCTTACTTTGTTATACTGGAATTAGAAGATTCTAGCCAAACATATTTCTAGTAGAAATCTTGCATTTCTTCTGCCTTTCAACATCTTTATTCATGTCTATTTTATTTCCTTTTTCTACTATCAAGCTCCTGGTAGCTCAGCAACTATTTTTTCTTTTTTCTTTTTTAGTATTAAGAAATTTTCTATTCCTTTTACATACCAACCACAGATCCCCATCTCCTCCCTCCTCCCACCCCACAGCCTTTCTCCACCAACACACTCCTATTCCCACCCCTTCCAAGGCAAGGCCTCCCATGGATGTCAGCAGAGCCTGGTACATTTAGTTGAAGTAGGTCCAAGCTCTTCCCCCTGCACCAAGGTTGTGTATGGTGTCCCACCATAGGTACTGGGTTCCAAAAGCCCAGCTGATGCACCAGGGAGAGATGCACTGCCAGGGGCCTCCTTAAGCAGGTAAGCTACACAACTGTATTGCCTATGCAAAAGACCTAGTCCAGGCCTATGGAGGCTCCACAGCTATTGGTCCACAGTTCATGGGTTTCCACTTGTTTGCTTTAGTTGTCTCTGTACATTTCCCCATAATGATCTTGAGGCCCCTTGCTCATAGAATCCCTCTTCTGTCTTTTCAAGTGGACTCCTGGAACTTGGCCTGGTGCTTGGCTGTAGATCTCTGCATCTGCTTCCATCAGTTACTAGATGAAGGCTCTATGATGACAGTTAGGGTATTCACCAATCTGATTATTGGAGTAAGCCAGTTCAGGCCCACTCTTGACTATTGTCAATAGTCTAAGGTGGGGTCATCCTTGTGGATTCCTGGGAACTTCCCTAGCACCCTTTTTCTCTTTATCCCCATGATGGCTCCCTCTATCATGGTATCTCTTTCTTGCTCTCCCACTCTGTCCAAGTTCCTGCTTGACCATCCCGTTCCCTTATGCTCTCATCCTCCATCCCCTACTCTCCATTGCCCCCCCACTCCCAGTTTACTCATGGAGATCTCATCTATTTCCCCTTCCCAGGGCGATCCATGCATCCCTTTTAGGGTTCTCCTTGTTAGCTAGCCTCCCTGGAGCTGTGGTTTGTAGTCTGGTTATCCTTTGCTTTACATATAGTATCCACTTATGAGTGAGTACATATCATGTTTGTCCTTCTGAGTCTGGGTTACCTCACTCAGGATGATATTTTCTAGTTCCATCCATTTGTCTGAGAATTTCAATATCATTGTTTTTAACAGCTAAGTAGTAAATACTCCATTGTGTATATGTGCCACATTTTCTTTATTCATTCTTCTGTTGAGGGGTATCTAGGCTGTTTCCAGGTTCTGGCTATTATGAATAATGTTGCTATGAACATAGTTGAGCAAGTGCCCTTGTGGTATGATTGAGCACTCCTTGGATATATACCTAAGAGTGGTATAGTTGGGTCTTGAGGAAGACTGATTCCCAATTTTCTGCGAACTCACCATAGTGATTTCCAAAGTGTCTGTACAAGTTTGCACTCCCACCAACAGTGGTGGACTGTTCCCCTTGCTCTGCATCCTTTCCAACATAATCTGTTATCAGTGTTTTTGATCATAGCCATTCTGACAGGTGTAATATCAGCTACCATTTCTTTTCCAACATCACCTCAATAGGCAATCTATTTGAATCAAACAATCCTCTTGTACTTTGCTTTATCGTCTCCACTGTAACCCATATCTAAGGAATACCTGTCCTTAATTTGTTGGCTGAAAATATGTGGAGAAACTTTTAAAGACAATTCTTTTTCTTAGTTAAATTCCAAGCAGCCCATAATTTTTTTTTTCACAACAGTATGACTTCCAGTGTCAACATCACTCAAAATACATTTAATGCCATGCATATTTAAAATATGCCTTCAGAATGAGGCATTTATAAGTGTTCTTAGACAATAAAACTCAATATTGTAACATAAGATGTGGGCAAGGTTAATTAAAAAGTCCAGTGGAAAATGATTTGGACACTATGACCTTTAATGCTTAGAGCCCTTAAACTAAAGGCTTCCTAGTATCACATGCTGACACATGCCATGATCACCTCATTCTGAAATACTGTAAATCAGTACACCTCTAGCTGGACAGATGGCCTTCCATTCAACAAGGCCTGATGATTTACATGTTTACATTTATGGAGTACAATCACAAAATTAAAGAAGCATTAATTCTTGGATTAACTACTTCAAAAGGGAAATGATACTTTTTCCTCATTAAAAAGAGAAAACACAGATGCTGATCCCATATGAAAAAATTATTCCCTCAGCTGTAGGACACATTATTGTTTTAGGAAACAAAATGTGGGGAGGCAGGAAACAGAAAGCCAGCTTTCCACCCTCTTTCCTAGGTTGCATATCATCACAGATTTGTGATTACTTTACAACAAATTCTTCTGTCAGATTCCTATGTTCATAACTTTGACTGGTACATGGTTTCCCATGCACAACTTTCTTCACAAGTCTGCTCTGGTAGTGTCATTTTGGTCAACTCTAATGTGCTTCTCTTTGGCCCTCACTCCTTGGAATAGCTTGCTTCTCTGTGACACAGGGCTACTCCTTGCCTTTTAGGCTGTGATTTTATTTTTTTTCTTTTTTAAAAAATTATCTGGTGGAGAGTGCTAAGTATCACCTTGGGAATCTTGTAGCTTTTGTAACTAGAACCATATTCATTCAACAAAAATTAATTTAGCCAATAAAGTCTGATAGGATAGACCCATGCATTACTGTTTCTCCTGTAAAAGTTACAGTGCTTTGGAAAAAATTAATTTTACACACTTTGGATTTCTCAAATTATTTAACTAACACACACGCATGCATGCTATCTTAAAGGTACCTGGCCAGTGATTATTTTGTGGATTTATTAAACTTATCCTCACTTCTACTAAGGAGATGTGCAAATCATCATGGCCCTGAAGATACCATATTCATTAGAAGAAAGCAAAGCTGTTTTAATTACAGGATCAAATAGGTAATAAGTAACATTAATTTTATAGGTCAGGTTGTAAGTCTGTGATATTTAATATTGATTGTCAACTTAATTGAATCTGGAATCCACTAAGAGACAGCCTCTCTGGGCCGATTTATGGGGGTATTTTCTTGAATCACTATCTGAGGAGATAAGACTATCCTCAGAGTATGTGGCATCTTCTAACTATGTCCCAGATATAAGAAGGTCAGGAATATTATCAGTGCTGCTTGTCTGCCATCACTTCTTGTTGACGAGTGCATTTATCTATCGCTGTCAGGAGAACCCAGCTCCTTTATCATTTCTGTGTCGATTCTTCCCAGCCTTCAGGACCGTATTAGGGTTGCTGAAGTACCCTGTAGGCCTCAAGGATGGAACCACTGCTAGGGTTCTTGGTTTCTCTAGTTTGCAGACAGTCATGTTGGATTAGTCTGCTCTTATCATGGAGTCCAATATAATAAGTCCCTTTTACAACATATATCTATTTTGTCAGTCTGTTCCTCTAGAGAACTCTGACTAATAGTCTCTCATAACAAAACAACATAACAGAGAAAAATAAGTCACAAGGGTAGAAGAGTGTTTGAGCCTCCCACAACATCAGAACAGGACTGTAGGGGGAAAGGAAGTGTTAAGAAAAGGCCATCTTAATGGCAGAATCTACAGCCTGGAATCAGAATTCATGGGGGTTTTCAGATGAGATTAGGGGAAGGAGACAAGCTGTATAATTTTATCAATAGAGAAAGTACATTTTAAATGGGAAAACTACCTAATAATCATGTAAGAAATATACACTTCATCATAAAAGCAACTTAAAAATGCCCTGAAAAGCAATGCCATTCCAGAGTTATACATGGATGCTAGTAAATAGAAAAAATGTATAAAAATGATTCTTTCAAAGATTTTAGCCAACAAACCTTATTCTAAGTGTTAACATCAACAATAACATCATGGCTCCTTTTACTTGGTTGTTAACTTAAGTAGATTTAAAATGAGTTTATTTAGACATTAGGAATCTTTTTTTGGTTTTTATTGAAGATGAAAGTAAATGTTAAAACATGTAATGAGAAAATGAGGTTTATCACCAGGATCATTGCCCACAGGTATATAGTAATGGATCAAGTGAAATAAAGTGTTGGGTTTTGTATCCACATAGAATATACCCTTAGCTTTTGTAACCAGAATGAAAAATCAGTTGGGAAATAGTTACTGCCTCCAAAGAGCCAACTGTGTATTTTGATAATTCCCAGTATGATTTCCCAAACTTACCTAGTCATATTTGGTACACTGTGACAGAGTCAGAAATGTAAGGGCTGATGAGAATGATCAACCGTGCTCATTTATCAACAGTTATTCTAGGGGGAGGGTGTGACTCAATCAGGAACATGTCTGATGCACGTTTAGACAAGGAACACAAAGATCTGAGTTTTTGTCCATGGCATTCACATTAAAAAAATGTGAAAGCTGGGCATTCAGGAGCAGGCAGATCCCTGGATATCATGGACTAATCTATCTAACTAAATTGATAAGGTCCTGTTCAGTAAGAGCACCTGTTTCAAAATATAAGGTACAGAAAAACTAAAAATGACAACTAAAATCAGCCTCTAATATCCACATGCATCAGCATATGTGATAATCCACATCTACATGCATACATGAAGATATCCATATAAATATGTACATACCCACACAAACATACATACACCATCACATCCACCAAGGCACCTAAGACAACAAGTTATGTGAAAAATTCAAGAAAATAGAAGACTCAAAGTCCGTAAATGTAGGTGTAAATTAAGAAAGAAATAAGGTACCACATTCAACAATGACCACTATTACAATTAGGACAGGGCATAATGAGTACTTGTCAGAAAATAGAGCAAATGAATGTTCTACTAGACTTCAAAACTGACTTAATAAAATCAGTCAATGTTTTCTTTCCCAGAATAGTTCCTACTTTAAAAGCAGACTATTAGAAGTAATTGCCATATTTAAGAGGCAAAGAACTAAGTACATGGTTATTACTTAACACACTGGGATATTTTAGGAATGAAAAGGTGTTGCATAATTTAGTAAAAAGAGTAAAACTTAACTGGCTTATGTAGATCTGTAGAAATGATCATAGCAAGGAGAGGGTAATAGGCTGATGCCAGCTTCCTCTTATCTGTAATAATAGAACTATACTTCTTTCCACAGCCACATCACACTCAGCCACAGGGATGAAGTCTGATGGGACTAGGTCAGTTGTACCAATTATACATCTCTTATCCAGATATGGAAGTTCTTTGACTTCTAGCAACTACTAATAGACAAGAGAGCCAGGAGGTGATTATATCCAAAAAACCACAGGGACATCTGAGATGGGAAAGAACCTCTGAGAATAATTCTTGCCTTTATACAATAATACGTTAAGGGAGAGCGTAATAGTGCATCTTCTCTTAGTTCACCTTACAATGAACCTATTAAGTTTTACAAGCTTGAGGATAGCCTCTCTTTGTCTGTGTTGGAAAGTAGTCACAGACCCCAGATCAGGCATACCACGTACCCTGGTAATATTCTGGTAATCTACAACATGAGATGTACAATTTCACAGGACCATCCAAGTTCCCTGGAAACCATCAAAAGTTATCAGTATTGTTTCCAATGACAGCATAAGTATTAGAAGCCTGGATTTAAAAGATCTTTCATTTGTCCATATGAAATTGAGAATTGTCCTTTGAAGGTCTGTAAAGAATTGTGTCGGAATATTTATAGGGATTGAGTTCAATCTGTAGAATGGTAGAATGCTTTTGGTAGGATTGCAATTTTTACTATGTTAATTCTACCAATGCATGAGCATAGGAGACAACTTTCTGAACAGAATACAGTAGCACAGGCAATGAGATCAACAATTAATAAATGGGACCTCATAAAACTGAAAAGCTTCTGTAAGTCAAGGGATACATTCATTTGGACAGAGGCAGTTCATGGAATGGGAAAATATTTTTACCCACTCCACAGCTGATAGAGGTCTAATATCCAAAATATACAAAGAACTCAAGAAACTAGATATTGTAAAATATAATAATCCAATTAAAAATGGGGTACAGATCTGAACAGAGAATTCTAACTAGAGGAATCTCAAATGGCTGAGGAAGATGTAAAGAAATTTTCAACATCCTCAGCCATAAGGGAAATGCAAATCAAAACTACTTTGAAATTCCATCTTACACCTGTCAGAATGATTAAGACCAGTAACAAAAGTGACAGCTCATGCTGGTGGTAGAGCAAGGGGAACAATCCTTCATTGTTGGTGGGAGTGCAAACTTGTACACCACTATGGAAATCAATATGGCATTTCCTTAGAATCTATCTACCTCAAGACTCATCTTTATTACTCTTGGGAAAATACTAAAGGATGCTCCATCCTACCACAAGGGTACTTGTTCAACTATGTTCATTGTGGCTTTATTCATAATAGCCAGAAACGGGAAACAACATAGATGTCCCTCAACCAAAGAACAGATAAAGAAATGGAGAATTACTTAGTAGTTTAAAAGGATGACATCATGAAATACACAGGCTAATGGATGGTGGAACTAGAAAAAAATCATCTTCAGTGAGTAACCCAGAACCAGAAAGACAAATATGGTATGTAGTCACTTATAAGTGGATATTAGCTGTTAAATAAATGATAATAAAACTAGAATCCACAAACCCAGAGAGGTTATGAATGGGAAGCATGGATCTTTCTGGGGAGGGAAATAAATTTTGTGGGTGGATTTGGGGCAGGTGGTGACAGGAGAGGGAGAGATTGGATTGGGAGGATGGAGGGAGAGAGTGCAGGGAGAGTCAGTTGCAATTGGGGAACATTTGGTAGGCAGTGTGCAACTTCTTAGAATCTATGTAAGTGACCCTAATGAGGACGTAGAGGATATGGAGTCTGAGCTGCCCATTTTTTGTAGCCAGACAAATCTTCCAGAGGTGGGACTGGGTTACATTCAGTTGAGTTGTTGGGTGAGGAGGTCATGTGGAGATACCTAAACAACCCAGGCTGATGCTAGGACAGAAGATCATTCTCTGAAAACTGAGAGCAGGACATCATTGCAGAGGATCACTTCCACTCAGCTCATTGAATGTAGAGACACGGAGCTGGTGCTGGCTTGGAGCCTTCACCCCTGGGTTCTATTATCTTTGCCACAAGGAAATACTCTACAGGCTATGGAAATGGAAATCTGGACCCAACCCAGTCACAAATCTCTCCACTTACAATCTGTCCTGTCTGCAAAATATGCTGCGGCAATGGTGGCTAGGAAATTGTGGGAATGGCAAACCAGTGTGCTGTGGGATGTTCTGTATGGCAAATGTGTTGCTGATTAGTCAATAAATAAAACACTGATTGGCCATTGGCTAGGCAGGAAGTGTAGGCGGGACAAGGAGGAGAATAAAGCTGGGAAGTGGAAGGCTGAGTCAGAGAGACACTGCCAGCCGCCATGATGACAAACAGCATATGAAGATGCCGGTAAGCCACGAGCCACGTGGCAAGGTATAGATTTATAGAAATGGATTAATTTAAGCTATAAGAACAGTTAGCAAGAAGCCTGCCACGGCCATACAGTTTGAAAGCAATATAAGTCTCTGTGTTTACTTGGTCGGGTCTGAGGCTGTGGGACTGGTGGGTGAGAGAGATTTGCCCTGACTGTGGGCCAGGCAGGAAAACTTAAGCTACACCAGTGTTTGGTTTAACTTGAGGCCCACACTAAGAGTGGGAGCCTGTGCCCTACATCCAATCCATTACCTGGATGGCCAGGGTAGATCTGAACAAAAACAAACAAACAGACAGACATTAAAAAGAGTATCAAAAAAGAAGGAAAAATTATAAGAAAACAATCAGTGAAATGATTCCTAATGATATTCTGCTATACTCATAGATTGGTGCCCTGTCTAGTTGTCATTAGGGATGCTTCCTCTGGCAGCAGATTGGATTGGAAAGTGTGCAGAGACCCACAGCAGACATTATGCAGAGAAAGAGAGAGAGAGGGAGAGAGGGAGAGAGAGAGACTATATTGGATATCTCAATTGGTCCCTCTGCCAGAGACCCCAAGAACCCTGGGAAGAAAGGGATGAAAGACTGTAGGAGTCAGGGGGATGGAGGACACCAGGACACACTTTTTTTTTTTTTACAGAATAAAGCCCATCAAATCAACTATGCAGGGCTCACATGGGCTCACAGAAACTGAAATGGCAAGCCTAGGGCCTGAATGGGTCTGCACCACATCTTCTGCAAATATGTTATGGTTGTTAGCTTGGTGTTTTTCTCTGACTCCTAAGAGTGGGGGCAGGTGTGTCTCTGACTCTTTTTAACTCCTCTTGGGACTATTTTTCATCTATCAGGTTGCCTTGTCCAACCTCTACAGGAGGGCTTTCTTCTTGTTTTCCGCATGTTGTTTTGTTCCCTTTGGCTGTTGTCTCTTGGAGGCCTGCTCTTCTGAAGAGGAAGCTGAAGAGACTGGGTCTAGGGAAGAAGGGAGCTGGGAGGAGTGGAGGAAGGGGACACTGGGGTTGGGATGTACTGTATGAGCAAAGAATCTATTTTCAATTAAAAAATAAATGAAAAGGTTTCTTGTTTTACTCTTTATTTTCTTATTTTGATTCTTTTATAAACAACTTAAAGCTCCAGCATTTTCCTAAACGATTCAGTATCCTGTTTACAGTTTGCCCTGTGCTCTTGGTTTCTTACGGGAACCATCTGGGAGGAACAGCTGGGTCAAGGATAGGAATTCAGAGCAATTGAGCCTGGAGTGATTTCATCCCTATTTACAGGGTCACAGAGAAAAACTGGGGCTTCATGTCCCTCTCTATAAAACATGAGCATGTATTTCATCGCCAATAACTCCTTTGTAAGGTATAATGCCTAAAAATGTAGGCAAATTATAAGTGAAAGGTATAATTGACAATAATTAATATCACTTCACCATACTGAAGGGACCAGTATACCACAATCCCAAGTTCAAATGTCTCTCATACCTGATCTTGATTTAAAGGTATTATTTAACCCTGCATCAATCTCCACCTACATATGAGAGTTTCTTTTATTTATTTATGCATTAATTTATTATTTTTTCACAAGTTAATTGTCAATAAGCTAATTAATAAGCAGTTTCTTATTCATGTACTAACTATACTTAACAAGTATTGCTTCTTTTAAAAGTTATTTAATTTTTTATGTATCTGAGGGTTTGCCTGCATATATGTATATACACCATGTGCATGTATGGTGCCTAGTGAGGTCATTGGAAGGTGCTGGATCTCCTGGACCTGGAGTTGCAGATAGGCTGGTATTGGGAATTGAAACCAGGACCTCTGCAAAAGCAGCAAATGCTCTTAACCACTGAGTCATCTCTCTAACCCCAAGTATTTATTCCTATTATTCATTAACTATAATTAAAGTTAGTAATTGCTGCATAACTAGATGTTGCCAGGCATTCTATTGGGAAATTAAGACACATTTTGTATGTTTATTCAAAGCAGCCATCACTATTCTCACTAAGGAAGCAGCCAATAGTCCAGCAATATTAAATAAATATCAGCTTCTACAATGAGAAAAACTTCACATTTTATCATGTTAAAATGGGCCTCACATATAGAATTCAATTTTTCTTTGACCTACCTAAAATTACATTGCAGATGGTTAAAAAATGGAGTTGTAACTATCCAAGGGCAAATGCAATTAACATTCACCATTTCCCAGTTCTTGCACCTAGAGGCCAAACTACAGGAAGGGCTAATGGGGACTCTAACTGGAAACTAAATTTAGAATCCAGAAAGTAAATGTTTTAGCAAACCTGGACCAATTTAGGAATCTTATCAATATTCATATTTTTGGCATTTTGGGGAGCCACAGCCTGACTAGGATTTTTTCCTCTCAAAAATAATCTTAGCATATCACCTAGTGGGAAAATATGAATTAGTGACACTGTATGATTTGTTTAAACAAGGCAGGACTGGCATCTACTCCATATGTGAATACTAAATTTAGATCAGTAACTGAGAGCTGTAGCAGCTGGGATGTAGGAAAAAACTAAGCAAGAAAAGAAGATTAAAAACGTGTCAAAAATTAAAAAACAAACAAAGAAACAATAAAATATAAACTTTTTTCCAAGCTAGAATGGAAGTTGTCACCCCGTTATATCACAAAACAATCAATATGTAAGTGCTATCTTATTCTCTTATTACCTTCAGTGTTGTAGGATTAAGCACTAAATATATAACTTAATTTTTACAGAACATTATCTCTGGGCACCTAGGTGTCATGGAAGCCATAGCAGAAATATATCTCTTCTGCCCTTCCATATTACCATGTAGTTATTACAGAAAACACCAAAGGTAGTGTTTAAAGACACTATAGCACTAACTTTTTTTTCTGTTATATGAGTAAACACAATCACAAGTTGAAGAAAGGAATCAGTCTCAACTTTTTAAAAAGCTGACTTTAAAAAAAATGCTCTCCTACTTCTTGGTTTAGGAAAATTTGTTTCATTCTAAATTCCCAGTTTCACTATTAAATGCATTGAAGGCCTCCACCTTAGCAACCTACAAAAACTACAGCAGTCCCTGCTGAAAGATACAAATGAGATTTAATACAAAACCCCTGGTTCTGTACTGCAGACCTATAATCTAGTCCCAAATACAAGTTTTTGGTGTGCAAAGTTTGGAGGATATATTTTTTGGCACAAATTCCATCTTTATATCAACCACTCAAACTGAAACTGTCTTATAATTGTAAGCCTTTGTATTTCAAAAAATTAGTTCATCCTGGTATGAATGCCCATTTTAGATGTTTTGGTTATACCTGAAGTAATTACTGCAATTAGATTGAAGTCATCCTATGCTCTCTGATGGCTTCACACAGTGTTGGTTTCAAGCACTAAAGAGAATTGCCTTGAATCTTCAACAAATAGTCAGCTACTAATTCTTCAGCCTCCTTAGTGCTTTTGACCTTGTCAATATTACAGTCTGAAGGAATGCACCAAACTGATTTCAAAGAGAAGCAATGTTCTTCCCCACTTCCAACTATGAATTATACAGTCGCTTCCTTTTGAGAAATATTTTACATTAAAATATCAAATGCATGATGTTGGACTTCAGGTAAAAAAGAACCAAGAATCCATGTGATTCAATTTACAAACTATAGGCATTTAAATGTAAAATAAAAATCAAAACTTTAAATCTGAATAGTCGTCTTGTTGTCTTACTAATCCTCAATTGAGAAACCAAAGCAAGTACTGCTCACATTTTTCTCATCTTTGTTAAAACCAAAACAAGTCATTTTTTTCCTAAATTGAAAGGCAATCGATCTTTCCTAATGCCTGCCTCACTGAAGTTTTCCTTGATAGTCAATTATGTCTATAGATGACTACAATAATCTCACTGTTAAAATATTGCTGATTTTATAATGTGCACGCATGTGTGTGTATGTGTGTGTGTGTGTGTGTGTGTGTGTGTGTGTGTGTAAGAGAGAGAGAGACAGAGACACAGACACAGACAGACAGAGAGACACAGAAAACAGAGACCGAGACAGAGACAGAGTATTATATGGTGAAACAGGAATTCAGAGATGGGTCTAAAATAAGCTACTTCCTTTCTAAGGCATGCTTCTACTGTCCCAATGGGCTAATAACCCTCTCTTTTTAGATTCCACTTCTTTCAGTTTTCATCATCTTTTAACACTGTTGCACAAAAGACCAAGCTTCCAAATCTTGTTTTTGTTTTTTAAAGATGTACTTAAACAATATCCATAGCATACCCGAGTGCAGTGGTTCTCAACCTTCCTAATGTTGTGACCCTTTATTACAGTGCCTCTTGTGGTGACATTCAACCAGAAAAGTATTTCATTGCAATTTTATAACTGTAATTTTTCTACTATTATGAATTGTAATGTAAATATCTGATATGTAGGATATGTGACCCCACTGAGGTTGTGATCAACAGGTTGAGAACCACTGTCTTAGAGACACTTATCAGAAGGATTCAACAAACATGATTGCCACAAAATAACCTACATCCTGGCATCTTCTGTCTTGAGATAGAAACGGATAGTGGAACTTACAATATGCATTTTTGCAGCACAATGTGCTTTTCTACATAGTTGAATTTTGCACTGTGGTTCACTGTCTTGAGATCACCAATAAAATACATATTCCTAGTTCCAATCTATTGTTCAGTAAAACAAGCCTCTTGGGAAAGGATACAGAATTCCAAGAATGTATCATTTTAATTGGTCTCCAGGGGACTACAATCCACACTTAAATTTCCTTGACTACTTTTTTTTTTTAATAATTCTTCTTTCTCCCATAAATCCATATATCCCCTTCACATTTGCAATACTTTGATAGCTCCCTTTTTAAAAATTTCTTAGGAATGTCTTTAAGTCACCCAAGATAGTAAGAGAAGTGATGTTTCAACGGAAGAGAGCTATAACATTTTAGTTTCAAAACAAACTCAAAGCACTAGTCTATAATGCCACAATTTCCCACAGTACCAGTTAGAGATAATTGGTTAAAGATAGAGCTGAATTCTCTTCCTTACCAACTGACCAAGAAGAACAGGGCATGCATATTGAATGATTTTTTTTCTCATGGAGTATGAAGCTTGGTATAATTCACACATAATAAACTTCTTGAGGGGCATAGATGGGTGAAACATTTCAGCTTGCTGAATATCTCACAAACTGAATGTGGAAATGACCCGAGCATAGAACTTAATAACTGTCCCATAGTTTCCCAACAACCTCTGAGTGGAAAACTACAGGAGAAAGCATAGAAAATATTTGGGCAGACTATTAAAATAAGCCATAGATGATGTATGTATTTAATCACCATTTTCCTTCTTTGTGGCATTTACCGTGTGTGTTGACACATCACTAACATATATACTTTATCATGAGGAACTCAAGCATTCTGTATTTTAAGGGGCTAGCTTTCTGCTAAGATCTAGGATAAGAGAGCTGGAAGTACTTCCAGTCTCAAATGGTACTCAAGCTGTAATGCAAGTTATTCTTACCTACCAAATCAGAATCCAAACTGAGGCAGAGACCACAATAAAGACACAAGAATCAAATCACTGCTGCTAGCTCTACTACTACCTTCCAGAATCTTTTATTTAACCAAATGAACAACATATACGATTAGCATAAACATGTTTAAAAATAAGAGCTGATATACTAATTTCATTTTATTAACTGCTCCATTTCTGAGTTAACTACATTTATAGTTCATATTCTTCAAAGATGGCTGTTTACATGCTGTAAACTTTTGGAGGAAGAAAGAAGAAAAGGATAAATAAACCATGTATACTATGGTGATATATTGTGTATCCTAATAAAATTTGCCTGAAGAACAGAGAACAGAACAAACCACTAGATTAAACATAGAAGCCAGGCAGTGGTGGCACACACCTTTAATTCTAGCACTCGGGAGGCAGAGAGCCGTCTGCATCTCTGTGAGTTCAAAGCCACCCTGGATTACATGAGATTGACTCAGTCTAGGAGAGAAACAATGCCAGGCAGTGGTGGCACACACTTTTAATCCCAGTACTTGAGATCTCACAACTTTAATCCCAGTATTTGGGAAGCACAGAAGCCATCAATCCTAGCACTAGGAAGGAAGTGATGCCTGGGCGGAGAAAGGTATATAAGGCTTGAGGAGACAGGAACTAAAGGTTTTTCAGCTCAGGAAGCCCTTTTGGCTAGAAGCCTTTAAGGCTGAAGAGTCTTAGAGGTAAAACAGGGCAGTGGCTTGTTCCTTTGTCTCTCTGATCTTCAGGCAGATTTTATTAGGGTACACAATATATCGCCATAGTATTCTCTCTCTCTCTCTCTCTCTCTCTCTCTCTCTCTCTCTAAAATAAAAAGGCTTAGTTACAAAATACCTTCTGCATCATAAAATGTTTGAAGTTAATAAGGCTAAACAAAGCATATAGTGCAGTCCATTCCCTTAACTTTTTCCCTTTACTGTAGATCTTTCACATTTCTGCTCACACTAGACAACTTCCTTAATTGAAAAAGCTATTGCAGGAGCAGGGAAGTAGTTTGTGTGGTTTCTGTGGAAAGTTGTAAGTGTGTTTCATAGACAGTTAATCCTTTGGGTAGACCAAAAACAAAACAAAACAAAACAAAACAAACAAACAAAAACTCCCAAAGAAAATAATACTATTCATTACATTTATGATTATTCAATTCTACCTATTATTTATTATTTGACAAGAACATGTGTTTACTAAATAGTGAAAGAGAAGACACTATCCAGTCTTCAAACCTAGTTTACTTTTTGGAAACATAAATAAATGTGTAAGTCTGAGCTAGGCTGCTAAGCTCAGTTTTCAATACTAGCAACATGATGATGTATTTCTTTTAAAAATAGAATTGCATTTTAATTGTGTGTATGACAATTAATTATACTGAACTGACAAACTAAGCTTCAGCTGACTTAGGATGCTCATCCATGAGCTAGTGTTTACAGAGCAAAGTATGAACAAAGCTGCATATGGTTTTGACTAAGTCACTGATAGTAAATTTTATGTAGAAGTCAAACAGTACAACAACCTGGGAAGTACAAAATTGATGCCTGCAGTTGGAGGTACCAACGGTTTTTCAAAGAAGATTTGATGACAAATGAAAAATTCAGGAAGAGCTTCCTGGAATTGTGTTTAAGTTTAGAAAGCAAAAGCTAATAATGCTGTTGCTGCTCCACCAGAGACAGCTTGACAGATAAAGATAGCACATGGAATCTCAATCATAGGTTAGTACCAGACACTCAGAGTTAGACAAAAGTGGATGAACTCCTGTTTTAAGGAAATCTTACCAATAACTTGGTGTTTTTCCCTTTGGTGATTCTGGGAATTGAACCCAAGGTTTTGCACCTGCTCAACCAACAGTACCAGTGGGCTATAGAGCCAGCCCTCAATCTAGCAATATGATTTATATAACATGTTCTTTATGCTAAATTTAATCCAGTTACCAAAAGATGGCCTGTGTTCATTTAACAGAGGCTTTATTTTGACTTGAGGCCCCAGAGAGCTGAATTATAAGTTTTATTTTTATGACAAATTTTTACTTGAAAAATGTACTCTTACTTAAGTTTCATCAGTAGCCTTAAAGGCAAGTGGCTTTTTTTCCTCCTAAAGGGAAAAATGTCAGCCTGTCATTTTTCCAGTTATATTTCTGCCTTCTACCTTTTGACATCTGTATCCAGGCATGACATGCTTCTTTATCATCATCTTAAATTAAAGCGACACATACGGCCAACGATTTTTATTCTTTAAGAGCATACACCAGGAAATAACTCTTAAATAAGGTAATTCTCAGAAGAAGATGTGGCTATTCATTATGAGATGTGCTATAAGAATAAAAAGCATGGCTGGGTCCATTTACACACACAATTAAATATGTACGTATATATATTATATATATTATACACATAACATATGTACTATTTAATGAATAATTTGTTTAAATATAAGATATGAACTGGTAAGTAAAACATAAAGGTTCCTCTTGCTATGGGATTCTATGTGATATTTCATTATGTAATGTTTAAATAAGACTGTAATGTATAAATAAGGTTGAACACTTCTTCCTATATTTAACATTTATGTTGAAAATTTGAGAATTATTTTCTTATGGCATTTTGATCCTGTAACATTTACTGTGATGCAGCACACCACACCAGACCTTCTTACTCCTGTTTAAGTCAAATAGAGAGTACTCACAGATGGCCCCCTCTGTGTCAACCTGTCTTTCCTACTTTGGTATCTCTTAGTTACAACTCCAAACTTCTATGAGTTAAATGTTTAAATTCCACACAAGTGAGTTCGTGTGGTACTCATATTTCTATACCTGGCTTGCTGCACTTAACTTGTTTTTGAAGTCCATCCATGTTTTTCCAAAGAGGAAGATTTCACATATTTAGGCTGTACGTAATTTTATATAGATTCTATATTGAAATGGTACTGCATTGACACTAAACTGGATTAAATAAAATAGACTATTAAAAATAATTTCACCTTTCCTATTTTGTCTGATGTTGTTAGTAACATTTTAAATTGCTTATGAGGCTGACAAGATATTTCTGTTGGATGCACACATGTGAGGGAACCCTGAACATGGCTCTGTGTAGACAAACATAGATTCAAGTCAGTCAGTGAAAATTTTTGAGTGTAATATGTCCTCCACAGGCTCATGTGTTTGAGCACTTGGTCCCTAGTTGGTGGTGCTGTTTTGGAGGTTTGTGAGCTCTTTGGAATACAGAGCTGTGCTGGCAATAGTGCACCATGAGGGCAGGGCTGCGAAGGTTAAACCCATGCCTATTCTAGAGCTCTGGCTTCCTCTCTGCCATTACATAAGGGATCCTTCCCATACATGCCCATGCCTATGGACACTGCCATGCTTTCTCTGCCTTGATGGACTACAATCTTCTAAGATAAAAAGTCAAAACAATCTCATCTTCACCTCTGCTGCTTCTGCTATTTTGCTTTTGGTTATTTTGTCTCAATGACAAAGAAAGTAATACAGTTTTGTACATAGATTTTTAAGTATAAGGGAGGCAATCCTAGTAATACTAATAAATAATGAATAGGAATTTTTGAAAACCATAATAACTCAATCACATTGATATTAAAAATGAAAGATCAGCCAAGTATTTCAAAAATTGCATAGCTTGTCTGTGGTGAAATCAGGATTTATAATTACTTGTACACGTCTTCATCTTGGTTTATCAACATATCAATCAAAGCCCGGTTCTGGTCTATTACTGTACAATACTATGTGCTCAATGATACCATTTTCCACATCTACTATGGTCACTCTAGCCATATATATTCTATCCTTTTATATATGTTTCTAGTTGACCTCAATATTGTTATCAATGTAAGGATTCAAAGTATATTATTTGTGGGAGATATATTAATTCTGTCTCACCCACGTTGTGAAAAAAGACTACATAATACTTCTTTTACATTCACAATGAAAGGTAGTACAATAAATAAGATCAACATATGCATTAAACAGAAATACCAAAGGGGAGTAGGGTCATAGGCAGGATGATTGTGAGCCACATAAAACCAGGATACAACTTGCATTAAAATTTCTCTGTGCTTGAAATAAGTGTCCCCATCTCTTTATGTAACATACAACCTGGACGTGGGCCCAGTTCTGATTAGCAAGAAACCAAATGCAAGATCTACATGGCTGAAGATTTTTTGGATGCAACTCACAGATAATTACACTTTGAAACTCTTGTGAGAAATTTACAATGTAGGTATAAAAACATTTTTATCCCTCTTTTTATTTTTGTCCAAACGTACTGCCCAGACTGTAATTGAGCTGCACTACTGATAAAAGGCATACTAAATCTACAAAATAGGTTTGTTTTAATGAAAAGAAAATGCCTGAAATATCACATTTCTTCCTTTCCAAAATAACATGTTTTTTTGAATAACAATGTGGCTACTTTTCTGTACTAAAGCCAAAATCACCACTAATCATAAAAGTGCCACTTTTATCATCTTCTCCAACTGGCTTGCCATTCTTTCATCCTAAATCTAAGCATACCAATTTGTGTTTCCATTGTAATAACTGATGAGCTCCCACAGGCTTTCTGCTGGGCATGGTGCTAGTTTCTATAGTATGAGGTACCTCCTAAACTATTTTCCAGCCCAAACCTGCAGTCATGAAAAAGACAGATTAAATCAAGCATGTTAACTGGAGGCAAGTCCATGTCTTTGAGTTTTTTGGTAAGATAGGTCTAGTATGTTTTATGTCTCTTTGAAGCACAGAGAGACGATATCACAGTTAGAATACTGGGACATTCTGCAGAAAATAATCATTTATTTTAAGGGAAGTCCATTATCATTATCCTCCTCCTCATTATTATTATGTGTATATTTATGTACATGTTTGCATGTGTGTGTATGTGGGAGCAATGGAGTCCAGAAGTTGACAAACTCTCAATTGCACTCCACTACACAAAACACACACACACAAAAACACAAGCAAACACTGATATGGTCTTTCAATAACTCTGGAGCTCACCACTTTTGGCATATTGGCTGGCCATTGAGCTCCAGAGATCATTATGTGCTGGCAGTTCAAATGCAAGTATTCATCGTTGTGTGGGCACTCTACCAAATGGGTGGTCTCCTTAGCTACAGGGGCTGACTTTTGTATGCTATGGTCTTGTGCAGCAGATCTGGACTCTACTCACTAGAGTCCAACAAAAATATGTTCAAGCTGTTTTGAGAATGTCTTAGAGCTGGAGAAGGAAGGCCTGTGCTTTCTTTGGGAATCACAGAGTTAGCAAACAAAGTCTGCCTATATGATCATTGAGTTAGACTCTTACCTCCTTAACATTGTAACTATGTGATATTAAACAACTTAATCTCAGAATGTCTTCATTTGCTAAAGAGTAAAGTAGGGACACTTCAAAGTATATATAATGACAAAATACATTAGTCAATATGGAAAGCATCAGGAGAGAAGATGGCATAGAATGAACAATATCACAAAATACCTACTACTTATATTATTTCAAAGCAGAGATAAAATATTTAATCTTTTGCCTTTATTCTCTATAATGCAGTATGTTGTTGCAAATCTAATAGCCCGAGCTTTAGTTTTCTCATTGATAAAGAGATGACAGTGAATCTGGGTGGTGGTGGCAAAGGTAGGCAGACATATATAAATTTGAGGCTAACCTGATCTACAGAGCAAGGACAACAAAAGCTACACAGAGATACCTATCTTTCAAAACTGAGAGAGAGAGAGAGACAGAGACAGAGACAGAGACAGAGACAGACAGAGAGACAGAGACAGACAGAGAGAGACAGAGACAGAAAGAGAGAGACAGAGACAGAGAAAGGGAGAGATTACAGTGAATGTTTGCCAGTGATTCAGCATAATACCATGGTTAAGAGCTTATGCCCCCATTCCCTTATGTTCTCATCCCCCATCCCTTACCCTCTATTGCCCACCTCACCCCCAGTTTACTCATGGAGATCTCATCTATTTCCTCTTCCCAGGGTGATCCATGCATCCCTCCTGGGTCTTCCTTGTTAGCTAGCTTCTCTGGATCCGTGGGTTGTAGTCTGGTTATCCTTTGCTTTACATCTAATATCCACTTATGAGTGAGTACATATCATGTTTGTCCTTCTGAGTCTGGGTTACCTCACTCAGGCTGGTATTTTCTAGTTCCATCCATTTGCCTGCAAATTTTATGATGTCATTGTTTTTTTACAACTAAGTAGTACTCCGTTGTGTAAATATACCACATTTTCTTTATCCATTCTTTGGTTGAGGGGAATATAGGTTGTTTCCAGTTTCTGACTCTTACAAATAATGCTACCATGAACATAGTTGAGCAAGTGTCCTTGTGGTATGATTGAGTATTCCTTGGGTATGTGCCCAAGAGTGGTATCATTGGGTCTTGAGGTAGATTGATGGGATGGTCGAGCTGCAACAGGGATGGAGTGGGAGAGCAATGAAAGATATACCTTGATAGAGGGAGACATCATGGGGATAGGGAGAAATCAGGTGCTAGGGAAGTTCCCAGGAATCCACAAGGATGACCCAATCTTAGACTACTAGCAATAGTGGAGAAGGTGCCTGAGATGGCTTACCCTGGTAATCAGATCAGTGAATACTCTGTCATCATAGAGCCTTCATCCAGTAACTGATGGAAACAGATGCAAAGATCCACAGACAAGCACTAGGCTGAGCTCCAGGAGTCCAGTGGAAGAAAGGGAAGAGGGATTCTTTGAGCAAGGGGCATCAAGATCATGATGGAGAATCCTACAAAGGCAACCAAACCAAGCTATTGGGAACTCATAAAATTTAGACCAACAGCTGTCGAGCCTCCATGGGCCTAGACTAGGCCCTCTACATAAGCGAGACAGTTGTGTAGCTTGATCTGCTTAAGGGACCCCCTGGCAGTGGGATCTGGATCCATCCTTGATGAATGAGCCAGCTTTTTGGAGCCCATTACTTATGGTGGGACACCTTGCATAGCTGTAATGCAGGGGGAGGGGCTTGGACCTGCCTCAAATGAATGTACCAGGCTCTGCTGATTCCCCATGGCTTTTTGGAAGAAAGAATGGGGGGTGGGATTGGGGGGAGGCTGGGGGCATGGGAGGAGGGAAGAGAGGAGGATATATGTTTGGTGTATAAAATGAATAAAAAATTTCTTAATAAAGAAAAAAGAAGAGCTTAGGCTCTTGAATCAGCCCACTTGGTTTGAAGTTCTAGAACAAATGACTAGCTGTTTGGTCTTGAAGAAATCAATGAATTTACCTATACTTTGTGGTCAAAGTCTATAGAACCTGGACAATGAAACCTAAACCCCACAGAGTTATTAAGCAAATTAACTGAGGTGAGTGAGGTGAGTTAATTGATAATAGTGTAATTTACATTTTATGATAGTTTTCCTTTTACTATTATTTTATATCACATACGTATACACTTTGTAAAAGAAAGGGTGATTGGTCATTTACTAATGGAGAACACAGACAAGGAAATAACATCTTGAAATTATAAAGCATATGTTATTTATGTTGTTCATGATGTTACTTTAATCCAGTCTCTCAGTCTTCTCTGAATGTGACTATAGTGGACTACTAGCCTTTCATAAGACTGTATATATAAAGTGAACTCATCACCCTATACAGTATGGGATTACCAAGCCAGATAAAGTTTTTTTTCCTGGATGGAGCTATTAGGAGACAGAGTTCTCCAATTTAAATCTATTTGTCTCTTGAACAGGAAGCAGCAAGAACAGCTCTCTCCCTTCTTTCATATACAGTTGCATTTCCCACCACTATTCCAGTGTCGGGTACATATTAGGGACTTCGGACACAAAACTTAATTGTTTCAGAAGCAATGTTGTGACACTGAGGAAATCTCTAGTAAAATTCTCAAATATTAGTAACTATCTCATCTGTAGGAAGAGTTTTCCTTTAACATCTTAGGGAAAATACTGTTTCCTTATAGTTAAATCAGTCTACTTAGAATTACTATATATTGCTTCCTTACTTAAGTTAAGCAAAATTATCATGCCCACCTCTGTACTTTTCAAGAGCATAAAAAAATAGGATATGTAGCCTTGGACATCAGAGGAGAAATATTAAGAGAAGGCCCAGGATCTGCCTCTGCCTTCTTGCTATGCTAGTCTATGAGAATTTTCAGTTATAGCCACACTCCAGAATCTCCTACTGGTATTACATCTTCATGGAACTAGGAATTAGTCATGAAACAAATGTCCAAAAGGTGCAGAACATGCACATGTATCTCTCTTGTCTTGACAGGAGATATTCAAAATAGAAACAGTCAAAGCATGTCAGAAAATTACTTTTTGAACAAAGACAATTAAAAGACTTTAAAAACAATGGTGTTCAGAGTTACCATTGAACTGGGAACGCCACTAAAGAACATTTTGCATGATTCTGTGCATATATACACAAAAGATAATCCAGAAGATAGCTATAGTGAGACTGACATATAATTAAAAAAAGATCTTTAAGTTAAGATCTTTAAGATATCTTTAAGATATCTACCTCAACAGACATGTGACTGTAAGTCAACCTAGACAGGAATGGCCTCATGGGTTTCAGCTCATGCATTACCTCTGACCCCAAACAACAGCCCTCCTGGTTACTTCTGAGAGGTTATGAAACAGTAACTAGGTATAGACGATCAGACCACGATGTTATGTAATAATGACTTTCATGACTTTAGGGTGAGAAGAGGACAAGCAAGCTCTCTATTTGCTAGGCTTGCCTCAGAAATGGAAGGAAATTCAGAGAAATCAAATCATCTCCTTCTAGCCACCGATTGACCCAGAAACTCAATTTTGGGGACTATATAGCCTGACAGGCCAGGAGCCCAACTGGCTTTGCAGTAGCTAGAGTAGTTTACTAGAAGTCTTAAATATATTTCAGAGCTTTGAGCTATTTTGAGGACCATCTCTGGAAGGAACTGTCTTCCCTCTTTTTATCACCTGATCAGCAGTACAATAAAGGAATTCGAAGACCAGTGAGAAAAGGCTGGTTTGCTGGATCAGCAGGAGAGTTAAGCACTGAGCAAAAGTTATCATTTGACTTGATACATCTTAGAGTAAGATGTTTATGATCTATTTTGTTTGCAAATGGAATAAAGTGGGGTTATAAATCATGGAAGGTAGGGGTAGCTACCCATGTTTCTTTTACATCCTCAATTTTCTGTTTTTCCTGTTCTTTAAATCTTTTCCTCATCTTTAACTATTCTAAGAGAAATGTGAACATCACTTATATATCAACATCATTTAGGAATCAGCTGAGAATGCAAGCCACTTGCCTCAGGTAGTAAATACATATAATTTTCAAAACTACATGGAAATCACTTATTATATTTTAAATGTACAGGGAAAGCCTGCTACTGACACTTTTTGGCTTCAGCTAAGGGACAATGCTAGGTTCATATATATACATGTATATATACAAACACACACACACACATATATACATATTATATACATATTTATGAGTATGATACATAAAGAGTATGACATTATGCATACCAGGTAAAACAAAAGAATCATACAGCCTAATGCAGATAAGAAAGGACCAGTCCTGCATAAGGCACTAGCAGGAAAGAGGATGTTTGCAAACACTGGGTAAAAAAGTCAATATTCTACATTATAGTCACCAAGATAAAAATCTATTGCCACTGCTGTTACTTCATTTGCATTTTTATCCTATCATGAAATCCATTTAAAAGGAAGCCAAGAAGACTCTCTATCCATATAAAATAATCTTAATAAAACAAGACAACTATTTGGCTTCTTTGACATTAATGAAAAGAAATCATAAACATGCATGGGTACTGCCTAGGTGGAAAAGATATCCATTCCTGAAAATCTTACTAATAGGTGGCATCTTTTGTCAAGCATTTATATCTCCAAATAATCATTAAAATTATGTCTAGAAGGAATATATATATAATGCCTGATTAATATCTTTAGACAATGCCAACATAAAAATAATTTAAATATATTTGTTAGCAAATTATTTCAGTTCTAACATAAACTATTGAAGAAGCTTTACTTGACTTACATAACCATTTTATATAGGGAAGATATGTTTATTAGGGTTTGGTAAAGCTCATTTCATTTTAAAAATATTCAATTCACTAGGTTAATGTTAGTACAAAAATGGATGTGAGAATATACTGTGTCAATATAGGTTAACATTAAGTTATGATGATATAAAAATATACTCATGGACCAATGCCTAATTCACGTAATCCATAATAGCAGGTGAGATTAAAATGTCATCAGTAGCTATTAATATAGGTACATCTGTAAGATAATAAATTATACTGAACCAGATTCTATACAATCTAATATTCAATCTGAGGCTTATGAGGAATCTCCATAGTTTCAAAGGCTGTAGCTGAACTTGAAGAGAACATCTCAATCCCTTTATTTCATATCCAGGCAAAGAAAGGCTTGATTTTACTCCAAAACATTTGTTACTCAAAAAGCAGCAGGTGGGAGGTTTTGGTATGAGCAGAAACTATTCAAAAGCACTTAAAAGTGAAGCTTAAAATGGCCAGAATTTCTCCCAGCTGTTGATTCAAAGCATAAAGCCTAAGTGTGGCCACAGGGCAGATATTTGTACTTTCCCAAAGGGAAAAGAAAGTTAATAGACTGAGCAGAGGAAATATGAAATCTAAATGTATCTTGATAGAATGGCATGGATCTAAAATGTATCCAGTGAATTCCACAGGTGCTTGGAACATTCTACATGTAGGTGAAGAAAACCAGGTGTTTAAGCTCAATGCTGCAAAGGGGAGCTATGATAATATAGCAAGTAGTTCTCAATCTGTGGGTTACAACCCTTTTGGGGGTTGCATATCAGATATTCAGAATATTTATATTATGATTTATCACAGTAGCAAAATTTATAATTATGAGATAGCAATGAAATGATTTTGTGGTTGGGGGTCACCACAACATGAGGAGCTGTATCAAAGGGTCGCTGCATTAAGAAGGTTGAGTAGCTCTGAGGTAGAAGGATCTGGGTGTTTTAGTTTACTACAAATTCAGTTCTACCCTCTTTGTTATGCAGCTACTATAGAGGTAAAATAGAGCTGTGGAGAAATATATGAGAGGGCACATAAGAGCTATCAGAACACATCTGGAGCATGCCTCTAGTGATAGTCACAACTTTTTCAGAACAAGTTCATAAGAAAACAATTATGTATTTTTTTTTTACAGCACAGAATTCTAAACTTACATGTGTAGTGTAACTGCATTTTATGTTTTAATGACTATAGGGATTACTGCAGTAGTGCTCCAGAAAAATGAAGTTTATTTTTTTGTTAGTTTTCTTTGTAGGATACAATTTTTTATTTTAAAAATATAAACATATTTAAATACTTTTCTAATGTACATAAATTATCAGTTATGGTATAGTGATGCCAATGATGGCTTAACTTATTTATGACATATTTTGTAAAATACTGCATTTTAAGTTTATAGAGGATAATTGACCAGTGTCTATACAGGTAAGACTGACAAGGATGGCTACATGTGCTGTGTCTGAAGCTTACAGTGCACAAGGAAGAAAGGTCCCAGTGCAAACTCTGAAACTTGGCTGCACAGGTTTGAATCCCAGCATTATTAGTGTACAACTCAATACAAGGGACCCAAACCTCTTGTGGTAATTTGAATGTAATTGGCCCCAATATCTCATAGGGAGTGTGTAGTGGTAGCTGTTTCAGCTTTGACCTTGAAATACTGCCCACAGTGTGGCAGCAAGTAAGTGCCACACATGCCTATGACCTGCCCCTGGAGTGTGGCCAAGAGGAGACCCCTTCAGACCTGAGATGCGTACATGTTCGCTCTCTTAGCTCCTCATGGTCCTGGAGGCTGGATTTGCAGACCAAGTCAGAGTTTCCCAGAGAACTATACTGGACTGTACCTCATCTCTCCCGGATCCTACAATCGACCCCTTATTGGTTGTAAGTTACCTCTGAAATAAACCTCTTTCAATTACCAGATAAACTACATGGAATTGCCTCATTAATTATAGCAATAGGAGTGTCACTACTAGGAGGTGTGGCTTTGCTGGAGTGGGTATGGCCTTGTTGGAAGAAGTGTATCAGATTTCCTCTGCTCAGGATACCATCCAGTATCTCAGTCGACTTCCTGTTGCCAGCAAGATATAGAACTCTCAGCTACTACTCTAGCACTGTGTGTGCCTGCACACCACCATGCCATGCTCCCTGCCATGATAATGATGGACTCAACTTCAGAAACTCTAAGTGTTAACTATAGTTAACTATAAGTGGTCCGATTAAATGTTTTCTTTTATAAGAGTCATGGTGTCTCTTCACAGCAATAAAAACCCTAACTAAGACACCTCTGAATAAGCATCTCACTTTGTAAGTTAAGGACAGTAAAATATTTACTTCATAGGATTCTGATAATTTACAAATTTATAAAGTCCTCTATATAAATCACTGACTCCATTAATTAGTACAAAATAAATACTCAAAAAATGTATTCAATAATATAGTAAAAATAAACAAACAGGAAGTTAGTTGCATGCCATGGTGACAACAGAGCTATTCACAATATCCCAAAGGTGTAGTCAGCTAAAAACATCCACACAGAGATGAACAGATAAACAGAATGTGGCATTCATACACAAAAGCATACAGTTGTATAATTACTGATATATAAAAAATAAATAGATTATTGAAGTTGAGGCAGGTGGGCTGTGATGAAAGGAAATAAGACTCATATGTAGGGGGAGTTGAACTCATCTGCTTTTGGCTGTGCAGAGTTGGGCTTACCCAATATCTCTTTACCTCAATTCATGGTATGTAAAATAGAGATGACAAAGGGCTATCTAACTAATCTAGCATGTCAATTAAACAGTGTAGATTGTGGGTGTGAGTACCACTCAGTGGTAAAGGACATGCCTGCCATGTATGGAATACAAGTTCCATAGGTAGCAGTATAGACCCCCCACGGACACACACACACACACACACACACACACACACACACACACACACTGTGGTTAGTAAAAATACTTACCACCTAGAAGGTACTTAACAGACAGAAATATGCTTCAGGTTTAGTAGGCATGCTTAAGTTGACTGACTTTGGGGAGACTATAGGAAAGAAGAGGGACAAATTTTGAAGACATCAAAGCTAAGTGATTCTTAAAATATACGTGTTTATTATTTTTCCATTTCTGTTTGAGTGTTTTGCCTGTCCGTATGTACAGCCAGAAGTGGGTGCCTATCTCTTGGAACTAGAATTAAGGATGATTGTAAGCTACCATGTGGGTGCTGAGAACCAAACCCTGGTCCTCTGCAAGGAGAGCAATGGTGAATAACTACTTCATTAATCTCTTAACAGCTGAGCCGTCTATCTAGTCCTAGAGCTAAATGACTCTTAACTTAATAGTTAGCTCAATTAACCTTTGTACTACGAGCCTTTTTACAAAACTTGTTTCTCCTCATGGAAGCACAACACAGTAATGAAATCCCTTCCTCAAATGCTTTACAAGATCCACCTCAAGACAAAAAACACACAGATACCTCCCTAACCGATGTACTGAAACAATGTATTTGATTTTCCATGCTTTCTTGAGGGTGGTTTTTTCTCCATCAATTATAAAGCAGGAAAACAGTCGAAAGCCACACTGCAAGAACAGTTGAAAGTGATAGCTGAAGCAATTCTGGTGATGGAGATAAAGTATAGAAACAAAGATGCCTCCTATGAAGAGAAAACCCATGCATAAGCAAGACCCACTTTCTCCCCTTAGTGCCTCTCTTCCCTGTGTTTTGTTTCAAATGCCTGAACCATTTATACTGTCTTCTCTGGGTAATGATCATTTGGAGGGCTGACATTCACCCAGAGTGGTTGTAACAGTTCATTAAACTTGTTGTTCCAGCTGTTAGAACAATCGATAACCTCAAATGAAGAGTAATGGTTATTATAAAGCCAAACACAGGTTGATGATCCTTCCTCACTGATATTAAATTTGCCTATCGCTTCCTGCATGTGTGTTCGCCACAGTCCTTGCTGCATTCTGCTATAGGCTTTTCCTGGAAGCACTCACAAGTCTAGTCCTTCCTGCAGAGGAGTCTCACACATTTCCTCTCCTGAGCAATTCAACAATAATGAGCTGCTTTCATGCCATATTTACTGGCTTTATTTTTGTCTCAAATCTCACTGACAGGTGAAATATTTCTGCATTTCAGTCGTTTTACTATTGTTTTTTAGTTACTTGTAATCAATGACACTTGCCTCTTTTCTCCTTCTACTTCCAAAAGGCACACTATGTCTCTTAATTACTCAACTCCTAGCCACATATTGAAAGTAACAGCAGTATTTTAATCTCACTGCAGGATAAATACAAAAAAAGTTATTTTACAAAATTGTTCAGCCAGTCAGATATATATTCAACCATTTAGTCATGAAATTTTTACTGGGTATTGAAAGAATATGAGGGGTTGCAGGGTAAAGGTAAGATCATAAAGGGTCAAGAGAGCTAAATACCTAGAATTTGGATTCAGAAACACTTGCCTTGAATCATGGACATGATCTTGACATTGGAAAGCAAGGAAATTAAGATCTTTGATATACAAGTTTCTTGCTTCCAATATAGGGCCAATTACATCTACATTCCTAGGATGTTATTGGCTTCTCAGCATATACCTAGCACATGCATATCACAGAAACCATTTCAATATTTTTCATATTTACTCCATCCTTGAAAGTGTGCTTCCCCTAAACGAGTGGACTGTTTTCCTCTAAAATTTGCTTAGATATTTGCTAATATAGTGTCCTATCATTTATTGGTTTCAAGTCAATTCATTCTAATGTTTGAGCAGTTTCTAAGGCCAACTCACAAGCTAGACATATCTATTTATTTTGTGTATTTTGAATAAAGTTTTGCTTGAAATCTGTAGGACACAATTATAATTAGCTGTATTGAAAAGCCTCAAGGACCCACACCCACCCCTTAGATTTTAATTTTTTTTCTTAGTATAATTAAAAGCACATGAATTTCACAGAATTCCTGAGACCCGCCTCTGCAAAGGCTAAGTGGTTGCTCATGAGCTTCAGTGACCTCATGTTGAAAATGGAAACTGTCTCACTCCTTCACTTATTTCTTGGAGATAGTTAATCTTCATTGTCCACCTGACTAGATTTAAAGCCACCAGGGAAACACACCTTTTGGAGTGTTTATGTGGACATTTCCTAAAAGCTTTCACTTAGGTCAGGAGACCCATTCTGAGTGTGGATAGCACCATGCCAGGGGCTGGAGCTCCAAACAGAATAAAAAGAGAAAGTAGGAGGAAACCAGCAGAGCAGCCCTGTTTGTTCATCTCTCTCTGCTTCCTGACTGAGGTGAAATTGTGAGCATCTCACACTTCCAGCACATCTTCTCTGACTGCATAGTCTGTATCCCTTTGTTGGCTGTAACCTAGAATGAAGCATCTCTCCCTCCTTGCCCTTATTAGATCACATCAGTTGGAAAAGTAAGCAATGCCTCTTAGAACACACAGTATACATGGGCTGAGCTTCGCGAACACTATCTGCTAATAACAAGAATCTATCTTTACTTGTGGGACTTTTTCTCAATCTTTTAAAGTTTAGTAGCAAATGAATGAACATCTTTCTCCTAAAAATAATTTTAATGAGTGTTTATATTTGGAAATCACATGAAAGTTCACTATAGGTAACAAATTAAATTGAAAAGTTACAGATTCTTTTTTATTCTATTATTGAGGATTCTGACTTGATTGGCTTCTATTTTTCTTGTTGACTTAATCATGTAATTACAGACTAGTAGATATTTTATGCAAGAAGATTGTTCCAGAAATTAGGTCACTGTCATTTATCATTACCATTTCTTTTCAAAACACAGCAAATTGTACAATCTGTTAACACCCGCCTTGGTGTATATCATTTTATTTCACTCAGATGAACATTAGGAATAATTGCAAAGACCTAATCAGGAAAATAATTAAAAATCTATCACGATGCACGGTTGTGAGTATCTGCAGTGATCAAGACCTGTACAGCAACACACAATAGTAATTTTTCAGAGCTTCTAGAGAAAGTAATAGGATTCTGTGAGGTCATGGCTGTGTAGCAAGGCAGGGCTACATGTTGCCCTTGCTTTATAATGTTTTATACTTGTTTACCATCTCATTTTTATAACACTATGAAGAAATTAGGCATTTGAGTAAGGATTGTTTCTTTACCTGGTGCCTTTCCTTCCAAACTCCATCAAAGGGCATAAATAGAAATGATTGATTTTAAAGGGAGTGAAACCTATAATTAAAGGTAAATACCAATCTAATGAAAGACTAAAACTGCAGATGCACTTACATATCAGGAACCTAGCCCATGCTCTTCTTCAGTGCTACAAACTAGGAGAAGAGAATAACAAGCAAGTGCTGTAATTACAGATGTACAATTGGTACTTTTGTAATTACTAGGCTCTAATCATGCCAGACAAGGTCCTTTCCCAAACAGAAACCCTCTCTAAATCCACCAGAAGGCACATAAGGACAGAGTTGTGACTGTTGAAGGTGGATGCATCCAACCTGGCTAAATTCACATGATGATGCACAAACCAGGGGACACACTTGTGCCCCTGCAATAATTAAATTCATATATTGCTTGCATTTAAATAGTACCCTGGACTGTGCTTTCCTTGATTGGTTTACCTGTGCAGCAAAGAAAGATCAAGCCTTGGCTAGGCACAGGACAAGAAAAATAACTCCTCTAGATTAAACTGTCATAGGCACCATACAGACAGTTTTGGTTCCAATTCCCATTTTGTCCACTTTCTATTTAGTACTGATCTTCAAGTTAAAGCTAAATAGTGTATGTTCCCCTAGATCCTATAAATGCCTTGCAATTGTGGACATATTTTTATGGGGGCTACTATAATGTGAGAGTGTGAATAATGAAAATAATGAAAGCAAAATGTCAGTATAAACCAATAGAATCCCTCTTTTTTTGTAAATATGCTCTTTGTAATATGACATTTGATTCCTGTCCTCAAGTTTTGGTTTTGGTTGTATGGAAAAGAGACAAATGGATGAAAATTTATTAAATCTCTAGCAATTCAGTGTCTTGATTCTAAAAGAAGTCAAACAGAAATTTCTATGAATTCTAAGACTATACTTTTCTGTAAAAGTGTATTACACATACAATCAGGGCATGATAATGAAGAGACAATGGCAGTGGGATATCTCATCAGAAAACAAAACTTCAGATATTATAGAGATCAATATCAAAATGATTGTTTTAATGTAATTGTGAGGATAAAGGGACTTGTATGATCACACTTAACAGTTATTAACGTATTAGCCTTAATAAAAGTAGAAATGAGCAAACATGTCCTCAATGTTAGTTAATACATGCCTGTAAGACAGATGTTAATATATGTTAGACGTCTCACATAAAATGATTTCAATCTTGTTTTTTGACAGACACCCAGATCAAAATTGTTTTCAATGTACACAACATCTCATTCATTCTTATTTCAAACCATAATGAAAATAAAATGAAGCTTGCTGCCCTAGATTGTATAATCCTACAAAAGACATTAACAGAAGCTCTAAAAATCTAATTAAATTTTAGAGTGCTAGTAATGTCGCCATAAGGCTCATGTAAGCTATTATCTACATTAATAAAAATTAAATTCAGACTATCTGCATATCTAGGTAATAATATACCTGGTCTCAAAGTCATTCGAATTTCCTTACTTAAGAATCATGCTTCTCTAATCTCATAAATAAAATTTATTAACCATGAAGAAGAAAATGAAATCCTCTCATTCTTATCTGTATTCTTCCTTTAGGATAAAGAATGAGGATTCAGTCATGTCTCATTCTGAAGAACAGTTTCCACTTTGCTTCATTCCTCTAAATTTTCTTTTTATAATAAAAGAGACACTACAGAGCTGCTGCTGCTGCTGCTGCTGCTGCTGCTGTGTGTGTGTGTGTGTGTGTGTGTGTGTGTGTGTGTGTGTGTGTGTTTGGGGGTTTCAGTTGTAAGCTGCTAGATGTAAAATGATGAAGACCGGAGTTCAGACCTCAGCACTCATGTAGAAAAGCTGAGCATGTCAGACTATCTGTAGCCTGAGCATCAGGAAGAGTGATGGAGACAGACAGATCCCCATAGCTCACTGTACAGTAAGCCTAGTCAATTTTTTAAATTTCTGATTTAGTTAGAGACTCTAACTCTAAATGTAGTTTGGTAAGCAACCAAGAAAGAAACATGAAATCAATTTCTGGCCTCCAATGACATATGTGCACACTCACAGAAACATGTATATAATACCACACACACACACACACACACACACACACACACACACACTTACAGAGAGAGAGGGGGGGGAGAGAGAGAGAGAGAGAGAGAGAGAGAGAGAGAGAGAGAGAGAGAGAGAAAGAGAGAGCAAAAGAAAGAAAAATAGGGTAGAATAGATTCACTGATTTTTTTTAAAAAATTAATTTATTCTTCAACAAGTGCATACCCATACATATACATATATGTATAAAATACACATATATTAATTCTGATAACTCTTGTCCTCTCTTACTGTCTCCTATATAATTCTGTCAACTTCAATCATTGTTTACTATAAGTCTCTTTCTCACAATAATGTCTCTTTATTTTGTTTTGGGACTATCTGCTGTAACCTTTGGGGCATTTTTGGCTCCACATGGTGAAAACAGAAGACAGTATGACTTACGTAGCTTTTAGTTCTTTCTGTCTCTGTTTGTACTTCTTTGCCAGTAACTAGTTGAATTGAATAAAGCTGCTTCTTCCTGGGGACCACATATCTTCAACTCAAAGCAGTGGGTATTAGTTTCAAGTAAAATCCACTGGCTCTGTTTCAGCAGGAAGCCTACTTTTGAAAATAATTTAATCTCATTCATAAAACTTAGAATGGCATTTGGCTCACCAGTCCCATTTTTCTGGAGGCAAGAAAAGACTGGAGGTAGAATGTCAGTGAACAGCTTGCACTCTACAAAGAATCCCAAGGCTAAATGACCATATTCAATCTTTTACTATATTCAAAGCATAAAACACTTCTCAGTTTCTCTCTTCTAGTTCTCATATTCCTACTGACTAATATCTTGAAAGATAAAGGCATTACACAAAAAAGAGACTCACAGTAGTGATGTCTGAAAACAAGTTCGCTTTCCCCAACTCATTCTCCAGCAACTCCAGTGGGCCTTTCTTCTATTCCTACACCTGTCCTAGGCACCATTATATACCATGGTCTGTCCTTATGGTAGAACATTTATCTGAGATTTCAGCTCCTGGTTCTTCTCTATTTCCCTCATTTCTAAATTCTTCTCAGTAGGTTTACTCCCTACTCACTTCTTCCTAGAGCTTCATCTATTTCTTACACATTTAACACAAAACATCATGACTGAGGCAAAATATATATTTAAAGTACTGTACATTTTTAGTATATTTCTTTGAGTTTGAACATAGGCATACATTTGTGGAAGTACCACCAACACTAAACATAAAAGACAGGCATATCACTTCCAAAAGATTCCTTTAGCCTCTATTTATTTCCCTAAGAACATTTAGCATGATTTGTGCCTTCTTAATAACATTTTTTTCCTGTATAGCATAATAATATAGTAGATTTCCAGAAAATTTTTAACATGAATGGCTGAAAACCTGTATCCATTGACCAGCAATTTCACATTATCTACTCCCTTCTATTCCTGGAAATTGCTATTCTATTTTTGGGTGCTATGAATTTGACTACTTTGAATGTCTTAGACAGAAAAAAATATATATAGTTTTTTGCCTAATCTTGTCTCTCTTATTGCATTCAATATAATGACCACAGGATCACCCACACAGTCTTAAATTACAGAATGTTCTTTTTAAGGCTAAATGATATTTTATTTTTTAAATACACCAGCAACTTAAGAATAGAACCAACACATGATCCAACACTCTACTTCTGGATGTATGTCCTAAAGAATTGAAGGTAGAATCTAGGAGATGTAACTATCTCCATGTTTATTGTAGTATCCAAAACAGGTTGTTTCCAAATGTCCATCAACGGAAGATCTATCTATTCCTTGTTAATGAAACTATATTTCCAATAACAATTCTGAAATAGCATAGCTTTCCCTGATTATATCTCCCTCTTTGAACTGACACATTCTAAACACCATGCTATTGTGGAAAAGTACTCAAAATTCTAGGTTTTCTTTATCTCCAAGCATCTTTCTTTCTTAATTGGAAAGTGAAACAGTAACATGTGCTTTCCCAAATCTGTGAACTTTTGTTTGAAAGTGAAAATTAGCATGCTTAAAAAAAGCAACACAGGTTAGAAACTTAAAGGAAAAACATCTGGAGATATAAAGTCAGTACCACATGCTTTAATAATTGATGATAAAATAGCACCTCATATTATACGCATTCTGTAAATCACACAGTGGCTTTCTACACATTCCCACCTAATCTGTATCCCAAACCTAAAACAGACTCTTAGTTTTAAAATAGGATATCTGGGCTTTTGGAGCAGAGTTGGATTCACAAAGCAGGTGATATATCCTCCATATTTTCAGAGTTGGTACTCAGTAAAATTTATCAAATGGAACATCATAATATAGCTGTCACAACTATTGTAGACAGAAGAGGAGGAGGGGGAGGGATGGACAGATGAAGAGGAAGAGAGAAAGAGAAAGAGGATATGTGTCTGTGTGTGTGTGTGTGTGTGTGTGTGTGTGTGTCTCTCTCTCTCTCTCTCTCTCTCTCTCTCTCTCTCTCTCTGTGTGTGTGTAAAACTGTTGCACATCTATTAATAGACCAACCACTTCCATTCCCAAGTGTGTCTGTGAGAGCAAAGGCTATCTATCAGTTAAGAAGATATGGCATATAAGCCAGATAAATCAGTGATCTGTGACCAATGCAAACATTCAGAGTTTCACATGTTTAGCTAATTCTGATGAGAAAAGAGGGCCATTCTCAAGTTCATTTAACATGAACATTGGTAACATGAAATAGAGACATTCAGTCATTACACACATCTCCCTAAGAATCCAACAGTAGAGGGTAGGACACTTAAGATCTCATTTATTTTCTATGCTACCTGAGGACTCCCTGGTTTTTCTCTTCCTGAGAGAATACACTCACTTGCTTCAATGTAGCTCTCTAGTTCCTGAATACTAAGACTGTGCTTAAGAATACTTCATAGTAAAAATATTTTTTGTCCCATACTTGAGACCTTGTTTCTTTCACATCCCACTGAGACTCTGTTATACCAACAGGTTTGCTGCCTGCCTCAAGCTTGGTTATTCTTACTATGTCTTAGGGAACATTTTACTCATGTACCCACAGGGCATAACTGTTCCCATTTTTTTCAACAAATTTTCACTTAGGTGATAGTTTTGGGGAAAAAATATCAAGGAATTTAAGGATATTTGCTGTTGTGTCACAGGCCTGAATGTAAACCTTAATTACAGATTTTTGGACTAAGTGCCCTTCACCAAGATGCTTGCCTAATGTCAGGATTATATTGTCTCATTATTAACAAGATAAGTGGCTTTCCCTAAGAAAGAACACACTGATTGGTTTTCCAGTGTCAAATGCTCAGCCCTGAAAATATACATTCAGGTAGCATTATATGGACTATAATGCATATATATATATGTACTATATATATATATGAAATAACAGTGTAAAAAACCATGAACTTGAAGGAGAGCAGGGAGGGGTTTATGGGAGAGTTTGGGGAAAGCAAAAGAATGGGACAAATGCTGTAATTAAATTATAATCTCAAAAATAAAATAAAAAGTAAAAATGATAGTGATAGTATACAAACTTGACTAGACCTTGAGAGATTAAGAATGATAACATGTTGGAAATTCTTATGATAGAACTTAACACTTAGTACTTAATAGTTTCATAAATATGTATTGAGTTTTACATAATATGTGTGGATAATACATATATGCACATTCATTTTTATACTGGATTATGCATATAGAGTATATTTTACTTAATTAAAATATATGCATGCTAAAAGTCCCAATATATTTCCAAGTCTAGTTATTTATAGGAATAAAATTATTTTCTTTTATAGATATCAAATTGTAATTTGTGACAATAAGAAAATAAAAACATTCATAAGAATATATACTACAAATAAATAAGCACTATATTTAAATATGAGAGGTTCACAATTCATACTGTTTTCAGTCTGCTTGAGAAGTTAGGACTTTTGTTATTCTGATACAGACTTTATAATTAATACAAAAACAATTACTATTTCTTTATCACAACACTAATTCTTTAAGACACTAGATAATTACAATGTGCTAAAATTTATGATTTGTGAACAGCCTTTCAACAAGCCAGACATGCACGAGGAACTTATTCTCCTCAGAATACTATAGTTAGACTCCTTGGATATGGGGAAATGAAGGTATTGTTGCAAAACAAATCTCTGCATGGCTAAGAAGGAAACAAATGTTGAATCAAGATACGTAAAATGAGTTGATTCAGGGGGGGTAAAATTCATTAGCACAGAAGGCAATTAGTGAAGGAAGGATAAAGGGGGCAAGCATGTGAAATAGATTGTGAAATATCTTATTCTGAATAAATAAAAGTAAATGAAAATAGTCTTAGTTTGTATCTGATAAAGAACCATCAGGAAACCCTATCCTACTACAGAAAGGTCTTAATATTAAAAAAAAAGACATTAAGACCAAGAGAATGAAGGTATAGAGAAAATCTAGGACATTAAATGAGTGTGAAACACAGATTGTGTTAGTAGTGGTGCAAAGTTAATTAAAGACACACTATTTATTGCAAGCCATTTATCCTAGAGATCAAAGGAGCCTTAAGTTGTTAGTAGCTCACAATATAATACAGCTTAACTTTAAAAATGTGTTTCATCACTGCAGTATTTCAAGATACACATCATCATGGAGCAGTTATTTAGCGATGCATTTGTGCGAATATATAGCTACCTGTACTTATTTAGGTTAATATGGCAGGAGATATGGCTCAGTATTAGTAAATTTACTAGCATCACTGAGCCTCTGAGTTTTCTACACCTCACAACAAACAAATAAACAAATTTATCAATTAATTCAAAATTAGGTTCAAGACTAGTATCTATATATAACTGAGATCTCACGTGACTGAAAGGAAAAATGCATTTGAAGTACTTATGATATAGTCAAACACATAAGTACTCAATGGTACCATTTCAATGCACAGTGAATACATATGGCAAATTTATGAGTGAATTGAATATTTCAACATGTAAATAAAAACATAAATTTTGAAACATAAAGAACAAGTTGATTCAATTCATTAGTTGTTTTTGTTGGAATATGATGTTCCCAATAGTCTCAGACATTTTAATGCTTGGTCCCAGTAGGTGTTGTTTGGGGAGGTTTAGGAGGTATGACATTGTTGGAGGATGTCTGTCACTTTAGGTGAGCTTTGAGAGGTTAATAATTTGTGCCATTTCAAGTTTATACCCTTTGCTTCCACTTTGCAGTTCAGGATATAAGCTGTAAATTCTTTTCCGGGGGGATGGGGCAGTTGAGACAGGGTTTCTTTGTGTTGCTCTGACTGTCCTAGAACTCACTCTGTAGACCAGGCTGGCCTCAGACACCACAAAGATCTGCCTGTCTCTGCCTCCTAAGTGCTAGGATGAAAGGCATGCACCACCACCTCCCTGAACTCTGGAAAGATGGTCCCATTTCTCACCTGGGCAGCACACTAGAGCTGACCCTGTGGGAGGGAACTCAGGTGAGCCTAATCTTGAGGGCTTGAGAGCAGGAGAACTGACACACCCCCTACACCATGTGGTGGCACAGGCGAGAGAAAGATGCCCCCCCCACACACACACACTCATTACCACCTACACCAGGTGAGTGAGCTGGCCCCGGGGTCGTAAGAGTGAGAGAACTAGATCCGACTCTCACTGACTAGAACACACAGAAGAGCGGGTCCTGTACCCTGCCTAGGCAACATACTAGAGCTGACCTTGTTGTTGGGTGCACAGGTGAGCCAGCCCTGAGGGTGTGAGAGCAGGAGAACTGATCTTGCCCCCTCTGGAGAAAGGGTCCCCTGCACCTAGCCTGGACAAAACAGTAGAGCTGGCCCTGGTGTTGAGAGTGTGGGTGACCCGGATCCGAGGACCTGAGAGAAGGAGAACTGCCCCCCCCCCTACTCCTAGTTGCAGTCTCTATTGGGTGAGCTAGCTGATGCAGTGCTGGAGAATACATACAAATAGAGATGAATGGACTAAAGCATAAACTGTTTTTTTTTTTGGGGGGGGGGAGGTTGCAAGGACAGAGGGCAGATTTTAGGGCACAGGAGATAAATGGGATTGGAAGGCATGATGTAAAATCCACAAATAATCCATAAAAGTTAAAAAAATATATATTGAAAAAGGAAACAAGCTGTCAGCTTCCTGCTCAGCTGTCACACTTCTGTTCTGCCATCATGGACTCTTAGTCTTCTGGTACCATAAGCCCAAACAAACCTTTATTTCACTGAGTTGCCTTGGTCATGGTATTTTATCATAGCAATACACATTAATTAACTGCCAGTGTTTTGTGATGCTACTATCAAAAGAAGATATACACATGTACTTTAAACTTGTCTTTAAAACTCTCTTGTTTATTGTCTACTATTACAAGATACACACATAGTATGCACACAAAAAATCATTCTCTTTTAATGGTGTGATATGATATACTCCAATATTTTCACTCCTTGACCTCTAAAGTTTCATAGTATTGCTAGCCTTGCTATGTCAAAAAACACTGCTGATATAGTACAAGCTGCCATAACTTTGCTCAAAATGAACTCACTATTCACGTGTGGCACCATTAGATAGCACCTGCCATGACTTTGTCTTCTGTATTTATGTATAAACAAAACATCAGCAGTGAGTTTTTCAACTACAATTTTGTGTAAGTGGCTACACACTAGGAAATACACTGAATTTTAGTCAGTTTAACCTTTAAAAGTTCTTGAAGCCACATTGCCATAATTTGAATTGTATTTCCATATCCTACTTAGCTAGATAATCTTGGGCAAGTTATGTAAATATTTTATCTACATTTTCCTGTATTGTTTTTGAAATAGATAGCAAGGCAGATGCAACATACACATGATGATTATATACTGCAGAAAATTATATATTGTTTAATAATGTTACATGAATGCATGCAATATTATATAAAATATATTTTTTTGGTTGAGAAATATTTTTTATTTAATTGTTTTTTGTATTTTACATTCCAAACACATTTTCCCCTCCCTTTCCTTTGCCTGCTCCCACCCACCTCCCCCTTTGCTTCACCCTCTCATTCACTCCTCAGAGGAGATAAGGCCTCCCTTGGGGAGTTTGGGCTGGAGAGATGGCTCAGCCATAAAAGGTTAGGCTCACAACCAAAAATATAAGGGAATTTTTTTTTAATTTTTATTTTGCAATACAATTCAGTTCTACATATCAGCCACAGATTCCCTTGTTCTCCCCCCTCCTGCCCCCCTCACCTTCCCCCCAGCCCACCCCCCATTCCAATCTCCTCCAGGGCAAAGCCTTCCCCACAGACTGAGATCAACCTGGTGGACTCAGTCCAGGTAGGTCCAGTCCCCTCCTCCCAGGCCGAGCCAAGGGATCCTGCATAGGCCCCAGGTTTCAAACAGCTGACTCATGCAATGAGCACAGGACCCAGTGCCACTGCCTGGATGCCTCCCAAACAGATCAGGCCAATCAACTGTCTCACCCACTCACAATCAATCAATGGGACCTCTTGAAACTGAGAAGCTTTTGTAGGGCAAAGGATACGGTCAACAAAGCAAAGCGACAGCCTACAGAATAGGAAAAGATCTTCACCAACCCCACATCTGACAGAGGACTGATATCCAGAATATATAAGGAACTCAAGAAATTAGACATCAAAATGCCCAACAGTCTAATTAAGAAATGGGCTATAGAACTAAATAGAGAATTCTCAACAGAGGAAACTCAAATGGCTGAAAGACATTTAAGGAATTGCTCAACATCCCTAATCATCAGGGAAATGCAAATCAAAACAACTCTGAGATACCACCTTACGCCTGTCAGAATGGCTAAGATCAAAAACACTGAAGACACCTTATGCTGGAGAGGATGTGGAGCTAGGGGAACTCTCCTCCACTGCTGGTGGGAATGCAAGCTTGTACAACCACTTTGGAAATCAATATGGCGCTTTCTTAGAAAATTGGAAATCCATCTCCCCCAAGATCCAGCTATACCACTCTTGGGCATATACCCAAGGAATGCTCAACCAAACCACAAGAGCACTTGTTCAGCTATGTTCATATCAGCATTGTTTGTAATAGCCAGAACATGGAAACAACCTAGATGCCCTTCAACTGAAGAATGGATAAACAAAATGTGGTACATATACACAATGGAATACTACTCAGCAGAGAAAAACAATGACATCATGAGGTTTGCAGACAAATGGATGGATCTAGAAAAAGTCATCCTGAGTGAGGTATCCCAGACTCAGAAAGACAAACATGGTATGTACTCACTCATAGCAGGATACTAGATGTGGAACAAGGATGACTGGACTGCTACTCACATCACCAGGGAGGCTACCTGGAAAACAGGACCCCAAGAAAGACACAGGGATCGCCCAATGACAGAGAAATGGAATGAGATTATATAAAATATTTTAAAGCAGTTTATATCACTTAGGAAATAGTTCCTGTTATGCATTTCAGTATTATGATCATGACTGTAGTTTTCTTGTGTGATCTTAGACAAGTCAGATATAAATTGATGGTCAGTAATTTTCCACTGGCAAATACTTATCATGATTATAAGTCAGATCACTCTCTCTCTCTCTCTCTCTCTCTCTCTCCATCTCTCTCTTTCACTATGAGTGTGTGTGTGTGTGTGTGTGTGTGTGTGTGTGTGTGTGTGTATGTGTGTGTGTGTGTACTGTGGAATAATGCTCTTGTACACTGGCTTAGTAAAACACTGATTGGCCAGTAGTCAGGCAGGAAGTATAGGCAAGGCAAGCAGACTAGGAGAATGCTGGGAAGAGAAAGGGCAGAGTCAGGAGTCATCAGCCAGACACAGAGGAAGCAAGATGACAAGGCAGAACCGAGAAAAGGTACCAATCAATGTGGTTAAACATAGATAAGAAATATGGGTTAATTTAAGTGAAAGAGCTAGTTAGTAATAAGCCTGAGCTAATGGCCAAGCAGTTATAATTAATATAAGCTTCTGTGTGGTAATTTGGGAAGAAGCTGTTGGGTATTTGGGAGTTGTTGACAGAACAGAAATTTCTGTGTGTGTGTGTGTGTGTGTGTGTGTGTGTGTGTGTGTGTGTGTGTATGTGCTAAGAATCAAACTTTAATCTCATATGTGGCAGACAGATGCTCTACCTCAACCACACCTCTGTCCCTGGATCATTAATTAACTGGAATAACCTTGGAGACACAGGGCTGATATTATTAGAGGCATGAGGGTTAGAAACATGAACTAGGAGAGAATAAAGGCTCTTGCTTCCATTGAGATGTGACTTACAAGGCAAAATACATGAGGACAAATTCATTTAGTAAAGAATAATACCATTAGGGTCTAAACATCAGTGGTTAGGAAACCAGGGTGCTCTTTCAGATCTATGTTTGACTCCTAGCACCGACATGATGGCTCACAATTATCCGCAACACCAGTTCAATTCAAGGGGAACCAACAGCCTTTTCTGGCCTCTGTGGGCACCAGACATGTAAGTGGTGCACAGACATACATGCAGGAAAAATACCACACACATAAAATAAAAGTAGAAAGAAATTAAGAACAGAATAATAAAAAATGGCACAAGACAAAGGGAAGAGGGTTATTCTGTCCCATTTGTTACTTGCTGGTGATAAAGGGAATGTGTTCAGGAATAACCTGGAACTATGTTAAATCTCAAGATGACTTCAACTATATTATAAACCCAGGGGAAGCAGAGCTAATCCACTTCTTTGAGCCTCAGAAGTTAAGCACTTAATAGAATAAACCCTGAAGTCAGTCTGACAATGTACCCTTCACTCAGTAGCTGTTTGACCACCTTGGACAAGTTTCCTAACTTGAGGTTGACTCCTCATTTACAAGACGGTGCTAATATTAAATATAGCATGTGGGCTGTGATGATAACTGAATGAGGAAACAAAGATCAGAAGCTATAATCGGCATATGGAAAACACCCAAATATACATACGTGTGTGTGTGCGCGCGCGCGCGTGTGTGTGTGTATGTGTGTGAATGAAATTAAAAGGAAGACTTCCCCACCTGAACTTTTAACAGCAGCCTGGCTAGTTTTATGTCAGCTTGACACAAGCTAGAGTCATCAGAGAGGAGGGAGCCTCATCTGAGAAAATGCCTCTATAAGATCTGGTAGTAAGGCATTTTAATTAGTAGTAAAGAGGAGAGGGACCAGCCCATGGTTGGTGGTGCCAGCTCTGAGCTGGTGGGCTTGTGTTCTATAAGTAAGCAAGGGAAGCCAGTAAGCAAAACTCCTCCATGGCTATTTATCAGCTCCTGCATCCAGGTTTCTGCCACACATGAGTTTCTACCCTCACTGCTTTTCATGTTGAACTCACTGGAACAGTGAGTGAAATAAACCATTGCCTCTCAAGTTGCTTTTGGTCATGGTGTTTTATCGGAGCAGTTGTAGCCCTTAATTAAGACAAGTTGGTGCCAGGATAGTTGGATATTGCTGTTACAGACCTGACCATGTTGATTTGGGAAGATAGACTTTGGAACTTTGGGCTAGAAAAGTCATTGAGTGTTGGGACCCTTGAGCTGTTTTGTAGGAGCTTAGAGGAAAGGTTGAACACAGTGCAGACGATGGATGCCAGGCTTGTGAAATTTCAGAGGGAACCAAAGGTTCTATTAGGCTTTTTGTGTGAAGAATCTATAGTTCTGGTCAGCTGAGTCTGAAGAATGAGCTATGATTAACAAGAAACCAGAACTACTAAAGTGAAACCTTTGTTTTGCTGGGATGCAAGATGCTGGTCAGCTGGAACTGAAAAATTAGCAGTGAGAAAGAAGAGACCAGCATCACTAAGATGAAATCTGCTGGAAAGTACTTTCCTAGAGTCAGTAGAAACTCTGTTCCAGACACAGACATGGTTGTACCTTGTGCTGGCAGCTGAGCTTGGTAATGTAATAGTCACCCACATAGTAGTGCTGGTTTTGAAGTTGTGAAAGAGTCATGGAGAATGGCTCAGGCTTGGCACAGTGTGGCAGGGCTAGAGTCCCTAAAGAAAGTGTAGGAGAGGCTATTGGTGAAAGTACAGCCAAGTTGCAGCAAGGGATCTTAGCAGTTTTTGAGATGCCAGTGCCATGGAATGACCAACAAGAACAGCAGCAGAGGTGGAGTGAAGCCAGCCAGAGCCTAGAAGAAAAGCTATGTGTGCTGCAAAGGGCAGAACTGGAGAAGTGACTCCAACCCCTTGGAGGAGTCCAGAAGATCATGAATGATTTCAAGACAATTGGACATGGAGTAATTTACACTGTTGGAGTTTGGTTTTGCTTTATTCTGATTGTGATTGTGTCTGGTTCTTCCCTCTTGAAGAAAGTATTTAACTTAGTTTTGATTTTTTTTTTCACAGGAGTCCACAGTTGAGAGACTTTGAAATTTAAGAGATTTTGGATTTTTAAAGAGATTGGATATTTTAAAGAGACTGAACTTTTAGTGTGTTTGAATTTGTAAGGACTGTGGGACTTTTAAAGTTATGATTTATTTTGTGATATTAATATTAATGTCCCACCTTGGGAATGAATGGAAAAGGAAAGGTTCTAATTGAAAAGTGACTTATTTGTGTGATACCTTGATAAGGGGTCAGTTAAACTGGCAAGTTTTATGCCAACTTGACACAGGCTAGGGTATCAGAGAGGAAGGAGTCTCAGTTGAGAAACTGCCTCCATAAGAACTGACTGTAAGACATTTTCTTAATCAGTGATCAATGGGGGAGGGCTGAGCACATTGTAGGTGGTACTGTGCCTGAACCTGTTGTCCTGGGTTCTATAAGAAAGCAGGATGAGTAAGTCAGTAAGCAGTACCCCTCTGTGGCCTCTGCTTCAGCTCCTGCCTCCAGGTTTCTACCAAGAGTGAGTTTCTTTGCTCTCTGCTTTTGATGATGAGGTGTCATATGGAACTGTGAGGGAAATAAACACTTTACTCCCCAATTTGCTTTTGGGCATGGTGTTTCATCACAGCAATAGTAACCCTAACCAAGATCAGAGCCCAAATCAAAACCAGCAAAGAGCAATCCACACATTCTAGTCCTGTTTCTAGGTCATTCTGGAAGGACATGCTAATACAAGTGCCTAAAACAATGGTTTTTAGCACTATTAGCAAATTGTCTAAGAATGGCTTTTCTGGGGCATCCTAATACACAGTTTTCTTATACCATATACCTCCAGCCACATTTCTACATTATGATATTGAAAGTTATATACTCCACTGTAAGTCAAGTGATGAAGACTCAGACAGCAAGACACATTAGGGCAAACACTTCTATGAAAGAGAACTAGGATCTCTACATTTACTCTGGTCTCGGAGTCAGAAAGTCTGATTTCAAATCCAGCCAACTTGCTTTGTGCCTAACAATATCTGTCACTATAGAAAGGGGAGAAATAATTCACTTCTGAGCTCATGAAATAAGATGAAATGGCATTGTTATTGGTAGTATTTTCTTCCTCCTAGTTATTCCTTGTTAATCAATTACTATTTTGTTTTCTAACCTATAATCTTCATGGAATAAGAAAGTTAGATGGCCAGAATAGGGAACTGGGGAGAGTAAGAGGATTATTATGTTACTTCCATTAGAACTATAAGCTTAATTTGGCTGTTTCCAAAGTCACAGAGAACCGTTTCCTAAACCTGAGTTTTGTTCCTAAAAACATATTTAGTACTGTAATTTTAAGACCAAAAAAAATGAGAAGAGTGCAACTGAGAAGATGTTGATCACACAGAACACAACATATGCTATAGTGCCTCCTGTAGTATCAAACCTAAGTCAACACAATGTTTATTTATAGCAGGAGGTGCTTTACACTTCCACAGACAAGCTCTCTATCAGATTCTGAATTCAATTCAAGGAGCAAGAGTGAAAATATGAATGAGCCACAGGGTAATATACTAGAAGACGAGAGTTCACTGAATTTTAGGGAAAGGAATCAGGGAGAGAATGAGAAAATAATTGGCATGAGTAAAACAAGTCCTTTAAGAAAGACACCATTTAACTATGTGACAGGAACAACAGCCTCTAAAATTCTGCAAGCAAAGAAACAGAAAAACTGATTCTACATTCAATCCACATTAGCATCACATCCACTGATCTATGCATCAGTATGGTAAGGCTCCTTATAACATAGGCACCACAGTGTGGTTGGGCATGCTAATAAAGCAGGAGCACAACTGTTCCCCAGCAGGAAATAGGATTTCTTTCTCTTTTAGGAGGCAAAAACATAAAGGTAAACAAAAGCCTCCCCATTCATCGCTAGCACAAACCTCCTCTATGACCTCCACAATGTCAAAGGACACTGTGAGCTTCAAGCACATCAGCAGAGTCCTCAGATTAGGAAAGTGAGGATTTACCAACCCAACCGAAGCCAGAACAGAAATCAGACTTTCATTCATTCATCTAATCATTCAGTTATACAACACTTAGCTCACTTTCTCCCATGCAACAGAGATTAAGCTGGGGTACTGCAGGAGAGGGCAGATTCACCACTGTCAGGGACAGTGATAGGAAAGAGTGGGCTGCCCCAATGGTTGCACCAAACTCTGCACAAAGCCTTAAACTGATACTAAGAGCATTCCCCAGTGCCAACCAAAGGGGAAGTGAAAGAGGAAGATGATTTGGAGGAGCGACAAAGACACCACCTGACAAACGGATGGCAAGAAGAAGACACTACCTAGATGACAAACAGAATCAAGGAACAGAAACACTAGAGTCATGTGAAATGAAATGCAAATGATATTTAGTCAATTATTATGATTATTCATGAAGATTTCATGATATCTAAGTTGTCGTTCGGCTTATATTTGAAAATGTATGCTAATTTTTACAGATAATTCAAAAAGAGTTACAAAACCATAGGAAAAAACACCTCCTACTTGATTATATAAAATAAATTAAAAAAAAAAAACCCTTAGGTACTAAGGCATTGATATCTTTTGACACAAAATTGTCTATACACTTAAATATTACTTTCTAAAGGAGATTAAGTACAGTTATGAAATGTTGCAAGAATTACATTCCCAGCTGCATGCCTTTTCTCTAGTTTTATCAGCAGTTGCAAAGTGTGTCCTGCATGTACTCTCAGTTATTGAGAGGACCTGCGTGTATTGTGATCACTCAGTAGAGGGGGATATCCAGCTTCTCCCCTGAACAGAACCATCGCGGACATCTTGATTCTAGGATCCTCCTGCACATTAGAACCACTATCCATATCTTCATTTTAGAGGAGTGGATTTCTGATGGTCTGACCTCTCAGCTGGGGATTCTGGCTTAGCATCATCCTTCAGGATTAGCAATCAGATGGAAACGCAGAAAGCTTAAGTAGACATTCAATCATGCTCAATCTGTCAAGCCAATCAGATTTAAAAAAAATATGCAGCATGTTGGAAAGCAATAGCATTTGAAGCTTGGAGTGTAGGAAATTCTAATTATCTGGATTCAGTAAGCTGTGGGCTTACTTCTGTCAAAGGTTAGAATGCCACACCAGTAGGAATCTGTGCAATTCTGGTATTAAAAAGCAACACAAATTGAAAAATAAAAATGTTTTGTCTTCCATGGAATCACATGGGAGAACAATGAGACTGGAGAGACATTAATTAATTTTGTCTTACTGTATTTACCTATCCAATACTGGTATACTGTAGTAATGATGACAGACCCCATGCTCACATGAAGCATTATGAAGATGAGAGATGAATTTGACTCAGAATCTTCACTGAATTTAGACATATGTCTAACAGAACTCCATGTGATCTCGCTTCTGTCAGCCTCTTATTGATTAACAATTCCAAATTGCTCTACTCTTTCTACTCTGTAGTGTTAGAATCTGAGTGCAGTGTGACTGCTTTCCCCTACCCTCACACCCTGATTCATCCTTTTGGACTTCTTCAGTTGCCTTTCTGGCTTTTCTCACCCTTCCATGTAATGCAAGAGTTTCCTATGGGGTTGTCCCTTCTCTCAGAAATGTTTATCTGCTGCTTTTCTTGGGTGTTATTGGGTCTCTAGCCCTATATCTCCTATCCTGAGAGAATTTTTGTGCCCAGTTTGTCTACTGTTAGCAATACCTTTCATTCTTTATTTTTACACAGTTGTATTTTATCTTCATGTCCCTGCCCATATCCTGACCTAACATAGTATCAGTGTATTTCCTCTCCCTTTCTCTCTCACCTCTTCTCCTCTCTTCTCTTTTTTTTTTTTTTCAGGGATTGTAACATATCTCAGGCTGGTCACGGTCTTCAGATCCTCTTTCCTTCACCTCCTGAAACTATGGACATATATTACCAAAGCTGATACATTGTCTCCCTTAACCAAAACACAAGCTCCATAGAAAAGTTTCCATCAATTTTACTCAGAGTGCATCTATGGAGGATATGGTGGTCATCTTTGAAACAGACGTTTAAATAATGCAAAATGAAGAGTAATTTTAACAAAATGTGTAAGCAGATAAAATTACATCACAATGGATGAGGGATCAATAATTATATAGGATTATAAAATAAGGTAGTTGCAGCTGTTGAGGAATATGCTAACATGAGTTTCCCTGAAGCATTAATAATCATAATTTAATCATACTTACCAGTTTATCAGACAAATTCTGTAAATCATCTTAATTTTTCATAGCCAACAGATAAACAAGAAGTAATATATGCCTCAAGTGAATCAAATGAAGCTGGTTGGTTGATGAAACAGAAACCTACTATGTAACTAAATGAGAACAAATGAAAACTGGAGCATGCGCCATGATGCTCAGCTACTGTGATGCATCCCTGTCTCAGAGCCTTTAGCCTCAATGATATATCTTAGGCAGAATACAGGTTTCTAGTAGATCACCAGCTTAGTCTTGCTGAGATGGTTAGGCAAACCCTGAGATTTAAAATGCATCTCTATCCTATTTAACTGAAATACTCTGACACGATCTCAAAGTGATTGGCATATTCTTTCTTATTCACCATTGTGATTAGTGGTGATTTGTACTCTTCACTATAAAAGTCCAATATGGACTTACAAAAAAGCTTCTGAACCTTTTAGAACTAACACAAAATTCACTGAAAGGGCACTTGTCCTGGCAGTTTAAAGGAGAGTAAAACACTGGAAGAAGAAAGGACGGTGATGACAAGAAAAGTGCAAAGGAAGCTCAGATGTCCTGCAAGAAACCAGTGGTCCTGACTGAAAAATGAGGCCATGGCTCTCATTTCCTGCACTATCTCCAGCTCATCCCTAGAACAGTCATTGGTAACCACAGTGGAGCCAACTCATCCCTTACGTGAGAGGGACATGTTTGTCAAAGGAACTTTGGCCTGCCATGTTTCTAAGTTCTTTAAAGGTGGTGTCATCCTTATAACATCTCCCTGGGAAAACTATTCTTTACAAAATATTATATATTCATAAAAACAACTTCTCCTAAGTAGATCACTTTCAGGATACAAAGGCTTTCCAAAACATATCCCTTCAGAGACCAAGTGCTGATATTCAAACTGGCATTAAACTTGGAATTAAAAACAAACATTATCACTTCATTTTAGGATTCACATGTATGTCACAACCATGACAAATAATAGTAATGCTGATTTGATGTCACCATTTAAACTCTTCAAACAGTGTATGGTTCATGTAACAGATTAGTGTCATCAAGGTTAGTATCACTTAGCTGTTTTTAATTTTGAGGATTTCATACAAGTATAGTATTTGTATGATTTCTAGCTCTCTGTCTCAGATTCAGCTCATCCCATGCCCCCTTTAAAATTCATTTCTTCTTATCCTGAAATTATATACATATGTGATTTCATTTATATGTATGTATGTATGTATGTATGTATGTATCTTAGAGAATCCATTTAGTATTGTCTGGATGTGCATGTGTTTATGGTTGACCACTTAGTACTGGGAGACACATTGGTGAAGAAAATTATTTCTTCTTCCCTCAGGATCCTTGACTGCCCATATGAAGCTATAGCTCTTCATGTATGTGTGGAGCTTTGTGAAACTTTCTTCCATTCCTGTTGGCATGGTAGCAAGTATGGTCTTTGAAGGTCTTGAGCAGGCAGCTATATAGTTGAGAGTTCACAGGCAGCATTACCATCAAAGCTAGAAGCCACTTCGTGGAAGTAGTTTCCATGCTCTTAAGGCTCTAACAATCTTCCTGCCCCCTCTTCCACAATCTTTCTTGAGTCTTAGATATAGTGGTGGTATTAGACATCCCGTTTGGCTCTGGGAACCCTACAGTCACTTTTTCTTTCCATTCTGACCAGTTATACATTGCCGTCACTCTCCTAACCTCAGACAACTACATGAAGAAACTCCATTGATGAGGGATGCCAGATGTCATTAGCATTTTTCTATTTCTCAAAGAGTCTCAGGAAGATAGTGATAGGAAACTTCCTATATGGGAGGGAAATTCAGTTTAATATTTAAATAATGTAACATAAAAAATAGAGAAAAAATAAAAAAGCCTTATGGATTTCTTCTGTTAAAAATCATCTTGATTTCTAGCACAAAGCTTTGTAGATAGATAGCTGGGGCCAAGACTAGTATTTCTTTCATCTCATACCTAGAAACAATCCATTTTATCCTATGTGCTCTTTGTGCTTATATCTTTATGGCTCAACAAATACTGGGTATTGTTTATTCACATTTTATAGTTCCATCTAGATAATTTATTTAAAAAAAACAATTATTTGGAGAATTCTATGCTTAATTCTAGGTTATATTTAATGAAATTATAAAAAGGACACAAAGCAAAAAAAGGTGATAAAATGACACAAGAATTGAAATTTTTCACAAGGTTGGAGGTCTGACTTAAACGTCTATTAAATTTGTACTTAAAAGAAATTACTTGAAATGTATTTTCATCATAAAAAAGCTTTTTCACACTAGGTAAATTCCCTTATAGTTTTTTTCTAAAAATATAGTCACTATGTGTTATGGAATATTAGCTACTGGAAAGAAGAATAAAAGAAATGCTAAGAGGAAATATGTGTTGGAAAGGCACAATTTCACATGAAGGTTAATCAGGATGATGATACTGCCTCCTAAAGAATCAGGTTTTCCAAGATTTCCATTTCTCTGAGAACACATTTAACATTAGACTTCCCTTTTAACCTAACCTGCATCTACCACCTTTACATCTGTACACTTTGTTGTTCTTGGTGGCTACAATGTTCCCTGCTGCCTCCCCATGGTGTCTAGGACCATGAACACGATATGATGCAAAGGAAGAGACCTTCCAAACCACTTCTTATAGACAATAGCTGGCAATTAGGCACACTGAAGGATCTCGTAATTCTCTTTTTGCAGCTGCAAAAATGGTGTTTGAATGCTATAACTGAAGGTACTGCAGGACTCAAAATTAAATTTGAGCTGAAAATCTACTCTAAAACCTTATATATTACTTGTTATCTTCCACAATAGTATATGTTGATGAAGAGGCCCCCAGAGGTTAAAATTTTCGTCAGTTTATTAGAATATTTCTCCTTGAAGAGTGTCTGTTTGGGTGACAGATAATATTGGGAATTACAATTTTATTTCTCTTGAGTTCTGTTGTAAGCAAGACTAATTCAATCAGATCATACATACCTGGCAGGCATAAATAATAAGAGAGCTTTCCTTATTTTGAAAATGTTATTTTTGAATACATACATACACACATGCATATATGTGTTTACATATGTGTATGTATATACATAAATATGCATATATATGTCCTTATCAATTCAGATCAGATCAACTTCCATCAGTACAGGGATTTCTGAGGGGGCCTATGGATTTTTCTTTACTTAGGAATGACTGGATGCAAGACATAGAAACTCTCCTTGTCTTCAAGGCAGTATTGTATAAATAAATTGCAGATAATCTAAGTAAAATGTTCAGTGCATATACTGCATTATGGGGGCACCAGCTTCAAAGATCAACCAACTTTCCATCAAGCACAGGGCCTAGATGACACACTTATTTGGCTTTAATGACTTTGACTCCTTTAACATCTTTTGAAAGAATAGTTGACTAAAAGAAATTACAGAAGAAAACAAATAAAAGAAATAGCTATGCATTGCAAAGCTAAATATTCTATACATTCCAAGACAAACTCACATGTCTCCAGTCTCAAAATGTTCATGTGTATATCAATTAGATTGTCCATCATACAAAGTTCAGATTTCTAGAAACAAATTAAATGTGAATGGGAGGAAGGACGCTATTGACTTTTGCACAATTCTCAAGTTACCTTTTATAGTATTTGTTTATTTATTGAGGTTGTATAAAATTGAACAAAGGCACAATAACACATGGTGAAACTAATTCTTACCAAATGTATTTTGAATGTATGCATGGGATTTCCAAGAATGATCCTATATATGATGTGATATCTGTGTGACTGGCCTTCACCAACTACCTTTTCTGACAAGAAATAAGAAAATAGTATGTGTAGTAGATAAGTTAACTGAATTTCAAGAACATCTCTGTGAATGCAATATTTATGAAAAAAAAGAAAGTTGTTTTTGATGTTTATAAACCTGTGCATTTCACTGGTTTTCTTAATCTCTTTACTTATTGCCAGAGGCTTCTGCTAGCACAAGTTTTGACACTCCTAAAGCTAAAACTAAAAAAAAAAATACTTACAAAGATGATTTTTTTCCAAAAGGCACTGCTTTTAAAAACAGCCAGACTGTTGAACTCTATGTCAGGTGAACCTGACCGTTTTGGTACTTGCTTCAGAGTGGAGTGCCTCGGGATTTAGAAATGGGTCATCTTATCAACCAAACCTGCTAAGAATTCAAGTTTCCAATATTCATCTGTATCCGTTTTCTTCTCTACAACATAATCTATTCCAAACCACTGGACTTGTTATCACCTCTAATACACACACAGTGGGGCTGGGGTCTGACTCAGCCTTCCCCTAAAGAGTCAGGAAATTAAATACAAATTGAAAGGCAGGGAACTCCTATCTCCTTATATTAATTGGAGAAATGGTTAACCTTCACTCATGGACACAAAATGGAAATGCAAGAAGAGCTGGAAGTAAAAATTAAAACCACTTATTAAAACTAATCACGTTATCATAATTCTGTAATACAAAGAGTAATTCAAGAATTCACTGGTTTGGTAGATCCAACAAAGCCATAGCTCTCAAACTTCAATATATGTCAGAAAGATAAGACACAGTGCCTGTTACAACCAGTTTTCTGAGCTGAGGATGTGGTGTTGAGGATGTGGTTCAATGGAAGAGTGCTTGTCTAGCATGGGTAAAGCCCTGCATTTGATCTGTATCTGCACAAAAATATAAATAAATAAAATTAAATTAAAAAAGCTAACACCCACCACCTCTCTTCTTTCTGATTCCATAAGTAAGTAGTGGAGCCTGAAAAATCTGCATTTGTATCAGATGGTGTTGTTTCTAGGTCCAGCCTTCAACAACATTCATGTCCTAACCCTTCTGCCTAGGGTTTCTAGCTTGATTTTGATTTAAAAAGGATGCCTCTAATACCCCACTCCCAGAAACTTTAAGTTAGCCACAAATATCTGATATCAGAATAGTCCTCTAATACCATCATAGAGATAGTGGTATATGGATAGAGACCATAGATACAGTCTATCTGATACACTTATGTTTTATACATGTTAGGTCTTTTAATTTCATATGTGTAAGTAAATATACTACTGTGTTTTCTCCATCTCCAAACCTTAACCTGAGGAATGATGTTCAGAGGTTCATCAAGATTACAAATGACAAATGTCCAACAAATACTTAAGAACCTGGTTCACATTCCTAGACTGCTCTCACTGCACCTACCAGACAGCTGTGGTGGACCTCCATATTTATAACTCTATAAATTATGTTATTTACTATAAACAGTTCTCATCTTTCCTTTCTCATATAACAAAAATACATTATTCTTACTTCCCATTAAACAAACAAATAAATAAATTTGCTCATATGTAAGTAAGAAAAAAAATGAATACATTAAGCCAAAGAATTGAGAAATTTTGTACCTCTGGTAGTCTTTAAAGAATCAGTGAACACAGTATAGACTGAAGGTAAGAAGCAGCTGAGAAAAAAAGAATAAAAATATTTGAACCTTTGACCTTCAACACAAACATAAGTGCAAAGAAGGTGAAACTCAAGAAAATGAATGAAATGGAAAGCATATTTGTTAGAAACATGGCAGCATTTTATGAGTTTAAAATATAAGGGATATGGGAATGCATCTATTAACATAAACATAATAATGACTGCAAAGACACCAGCGAATAGTGACTTGTTTCTGGGATTTGTGTCTCATCAGTCTATTTAGAACACTGTTACCTCCCTTCATCAAAACTTATTCTCTCAACATGTGGCCCTCCCTCTCTCCTCACCTGTAGAAAGGACAAGGCATTTCTAAGATAAAGGCTGCATGTTTCAAAGCTTCTCAGATGTGTACTAGAAGCACCTGTATTGTAGCCTTTTAGAATTTCCATTTTGAAAAGGGTATTAGACTGGAAACAAGGGTTCTTTGATGAGAATGTTTGTGAGGGGCATGGGTATGTGCATTTTAATCAATATAGAGACAATAATTATGCACATGACTTCTTTGGAACTTTACCTGTTAGAGCTTTTTCATTATTAATATTGCTCTGAATCAGAGAGTTCCACAGAAGAAAATGCATGGCTTTAGGAATCTGTAGCTTGATTTATTGCCATGATATGATTTAAATTTCATAACATAGAAAGCTTTACATAAAATGTACATTTTTGGCAGCAAAAACCTGTCATTAATCATACTGTGAAAAAAGAATTCAAATAACTGGTTCTTTTAATAGGCATTATTTTACTATAGAGCATTTAATTTTAATGTGCTTTAATAGAGTGGATTTCTTTATGAAAAAATTTATACATATGGAAGTTTTTGATATGTACTTCATTTTTACTGTACCAATGTTTTTCAAGAGGGGGAATTCTATGATAACTGTCAATTAAATATATTGAATTGTCAGAAATGCCCTAATTTTTCAGAATCTTCCCTTTCATCACTATATATGAGATTAAGGAATTCATAATTTTAAAACATGTTAGCAAAGATTGACAATAAAGAGATTTCATTGATATGGAATCAGGTAGAAAGCAGAAAAAAAAATTAGACAAAAAAGTTAAAGGGCCTATGATACTTCTGACGGTGAAGTGCTCACCTTGTAAACATGAGTTCCTTAGTTTGATTCCCAGAATTGACATAAAATGCTAGGTAGGCTCGGACAGGTGGATGCCTTGGGTTTGCTGGCCAGGCTGCATAACATGATTGTGGGCTCTAGGCCAATAGGAGGCCATGTCTCAAAAACAAGGTAGAAGACTCTTAACAAAATAAACCCAGGTTGTCCTCTTCATTTCAAAGCAAGTATACCACATGTATGCACATTTGCACATACAAGTAAATCCACATACATAACACCCCACACATATATCCAAACTGGTGGTTTTAATGAGATGTCCCTCCCCAATACACTTGGAAATACATTGTCCCCAGTTGGTGACTCTGTTTGGGTCAATTTAGGAGATGTGGCCTTCCTGGAGAAATTATGTTATTGGTGATGGGCTTTGAGGTTTCAAACATCATGTGCCATTTCCAGTGTGTTGTCTCTGCTTCCCATTTGTGGTTTCAGATGTGAGCTCTCAGATGCTAGCCAACATGGCTGCTACTTGCTGCCATGCTTTCCTCTCCTAATAAACCTTTATCTGTCTGGCACTGTAAGCCAAGTAAACCTTTCCTTTTATAAATTGCTTTGGTTAGAGTGTTTTAGCACAGCAACAGAAGAGCAATCAATTCATACACACAAACAAAATTGAAGCATAATTTGTCTCAATCAATATGTACACAAAATACACATTTTACCTAATTCAATTTTAATCCCTAATTTTAAAATGTATTATATTATATGTTTGTCTTTATATGATATATGTGAAGAGTGAATATGCCAGGACATAAGTGTGCAGGTAAGATATTGTTTTGTGGAATCAGATCTCTCCTACTTATGCATGGGTTCTGGGACTGTACTCAAGTTTTGGGGATTGTGTGGTAAACACCTTTACCCTCTGAGTCATCTTGACAGCCCCAACTTAACTCAATTTTTAAGTTAGCGAAGAATGGTTTCATCTTCTTCCACTGATGATATTAAGTAGGTCAGAAATAATAATCTTGGCAGCAGTATACTGTATCACCTTATAATGATGTGATTAAGTATTAAAACCTATAAACTTCAAATCCTCCACTGTATACTTTTCTTCTATTTTACAATACAGTTCAGTTCTACATATCAGCCACAGATTCCCTTGTTGTCCCCCCTCCTGCCCCCTCCCCTTCCTCCCAGACCACCCCCCATTCCCACCTCCTCCAGGGCAAAGCCTCCCCCGCAGACTGAGTTCAACCTGGTAGACTCAGTCCAGCCAGGGCCAGTCCCCTCCTCCCAGGCCGAGCCAAGCGATCCTGCATAGGCCCCAGGTTTCAAACAGCCAACTCACGCAATGAGCACAGGACCCGCCCCCACTGCCTGGATGCCTCCCAAACAGATCAAGCCAATCAACTGTCTCACCCATTCAGAGGGCCTGATCCAGTTGGGGGCCCCTCAGCCATTGGTTCATAGTTCATGTGTTTCCATTCGTTTGGCTATTTGTCCCTGTGCTTTATCCAACCTTGGTCTCAACAATTCTCGCTCATATAAACCCTCCTCTATACTTTTAAAAAAGAGAAAAACCTCAACATTTGCCTAGTAAGTTCCAAAAGTTAGGAAAACATAGTTCTACAAAATTATCTGCAGTTTAGTGTATCAATTTTCTTTGTAATGCACAAATTTATACTCATACATTTTATAAGATAAAAATATATTAATCCACTAAAAATAAAATACAAGACACTGAATCAAAGAGTAGCAATTAAAAGGAGTAGTAAGAATGAACATAATATAAATACATAGATGTTAGATAAATGATAGGTAGAAAGTAGAAAGTAGATAGATGGTAGCTATTGAGATGATAGTTGGATAGAAGATAGATGATAGATGGATAGATGTGCATATATTTCCACAGTAGAAAATAGTTAATATTTCCATAAAGTGTAAAATCATGAGTGTTTCTGTTCAGCAACCATTGTTCAAACGTATAACACCAGAGGCCAAGAGAAAATGATTCTAGATAGATTCAATAAGATAATTCAACAACTTAGAAAAATAATAAGAGTAAATAGCACAGTAAAAGGTTTCTCCTATGTGTGTTGTTTACTTCAGCTGCCTGTGAAAGTACCATCTTAGGACTCTATTCATGGCACATCTCTGGGATTTCTCTTGAACCTCACTGACTCCTACCATCTTATATACTTACCTCTGGGACATCCATAAATTACAATTAAACACATGGGTAGTGTTTTGCACAGTTTCTCTCTCTGTATAGTGTAAGTCTTATTGTACTAGGCACTAGGTTTATTTAATCTGTAAATCCACTGTCTTAAGCTGCATTTCTCGGTGGTTCCTAATGGGTCTCCACTCAATAAAATGTTGATTGAAAGCATAATTGCTGAAATATTCAGCTGAAACTTGGTCAAAGGATGCAGTAATAATTGGATCTAGCTCCAGCTCTCTCAAAGCAATTCAATTCATTTCAAACTAATTCAATTTAACTTCACCCAACAGACATTTACTAAGGTTCTACCTCTACCCATAATAGACATATAAATGGGTTTTGACCCTCATTGCCTCTCCAGTTGCCTTAACACTTTGCTTTGTCACTAAAGGCATAGTTTAGGTCTACAACCAGAAATGAATTACACAGCAAAGGAACACATAGTGATGTTTGAGGTTCTGTGGAAAAGAAACAGAGCCAAATAGGTTTCTCCAGAAATTTTTGGAACATGAATGGAGGTATATACTTATGTCTAGGCTTCACATGTAATCTAAAAGCATTTCCTAGGATGGCTTTCTCAAAGGAGGGGTATAATGCATGTAATGTGTTATGTTTCCTCTTGTGCATGTTGCATAATAAACACATGTTTTCCTCTAGAGAACTGGAGGAGAGCAATAGCCTGTTCTCTAAAGTTCAAATATGGAACCTCAAATAACAGAGGTTGCTAGGTATTTTTGATGTCTGTGTATATCATATACAATATAATTGCACACATATTTGTTTTCAGAAGGTATATCAATGGATCCATAATCAATACTTCTTAAATATTTATAATAATATACATAATTACAGAGAGAATTTTGAAGATTTGTTTTCATGTTGTGCTCTTGAGTTAGTAGACTGTTTCAACTCTCCAAACATTTATGAAGACTCAAGAAGAAAACTCAGGAGATATAGTGGATAAAAGTACTCCCTTAAGATGGTTTAAAAGAGGGTCATTCTTCATTGTTCAAGAAAGTTCTGGGTAAACTACATGAAATAATGATGGATTTAAATAGGGATATTGCCAAGATTACTGGAGCATAAAGGAGGCTTTCATATAGGACACTAAATACATGAGATAAAAAGTATATATGGAGAAAAATATAGTGTTTCTTCAAGAGCAGCCAATGCCCTTAATTGTTGAGCCATATCTCCAGCCAGAATAATTTTCTGAACTTTTAAACCATAATAAGAAAATAGTTTTGTTTACACTGTTTCTAATGTTTTAAATAGCTGAACTTAGGTTCAACACATTTCTTAGTTCGGGATTCTGCATCTGGAGGTAAGAATAGTGAATAGTAGCTGACACATGACATATGCTCTTTTAATAAAAATAAATTGACTGAATTACTACCATTCATTTTCATCCTGTTTCACAGAATTTCTTCTGAAAACAAAACCACATATATATTACATAATATACACAATACATAACACATATATTATATGAAATACAAAATTATAAAAATATGAAAATATACATTATATAAAATCATTAATGAATTACTTAAAAACATTAAAATTTAAGTTTGTAACAAAATCTCATTTACAGTTTTACATTGTCCACAAAGGAAGAAATTCTGTTTTTTTAAAATCTATTCTTTGTATTTATATACATATTTATGTATGAGGGGAATATATATATATATATATATCTCCAACACAAATATATATAATAAATTTATTTAACTAAAATTATCATAGTATCATATCATAGTATATAATGCTTTTCTTATCGGCATACATACTCTTTCATATCATTTTTAGCAGGCTTATAATACTGTATCAAAGGTTTGGACCATAACTTTCAGAACCTTTTCCCTACTGATGTACATTTCTATCGTTCAGAACTTTCTCCTATTAAAAATAAACTTCTTCAATAAATACTTCGGAGAATTCTTCATTCAGACATATGTTTAAAGGTTTGAATGGCAGGACCTTAGAAAAATGCTAGGTATTTTTTTTTTCTAAAAATGTGATTCCTTTTTATTGCAATGCTCATTTTATTCCTCAAAGTGACCAAGCTTGAGGTTATATTTGTGCAGTAGAATTTGGCATTAGGATTCCATTCTAATTTTTATCAGCAAGTTGGAAAACTCACAAGGTTTTAGATGAGGCCATGATATAATTTGAGAACATCTGTCTCTTTTAGCTATTTTGTGCCCTAGTGTGATGGAATTAAACCTCAGACAGAAGAACTATTAACACTAAAATAATACCATATGTAAGATGATGTAAATGTATATAATTTGTTACAAAAACAGATTTGTCCATTCTCCCAAAACAACAGTTATGAGTTAAGCCATTTCTAACCATAATGCAGTTTGGCTGGGGCAAATTAATTGACCAGGATTTTTTTTAATACACCCTAAAACTGTGATAAGAAACAAAAAAAAGTTTATTTATCCACTTATGAAAATAAAAACTGTTTCTTCCAATTATGATAAGCCAAATTTTATCTTTTATGATGATTTTCATAGGATACCACACTCAAAGATTAATAAAATAAAAAGTATTTTTTCACTACAATGTTTGATACATCTTGGCCTAATTGATTGGTGTGTTTAGTAGACTTCATGAATGGTAAAAATACACAGCAAGAGGTTTCATAATTTCCAAAGTAATTTTTAAACGCTACAAATGAGTTTAGAAGCAGACAATGCTATACAATTTCAAATATTTACAGGGTAACTTAATGATCCTTAAAGTTATTACTCATTCATACTGGTACTGTGAGGCTAAGAATGCAACTCAATGCTGTATGTGTTGGGCAGACTTGGGGCTCTGGTTCAAACTCCAGCAATAAAAAAACAAGGAAACCTACTTTGTACTTTAAGTATTGAAATACTTGGATTTATAAAATCCAAACCAAATTAAGTGGTTGTTTTGTTTACTTGTTTTCTTGTTAGCCATGGTCTTACTATATAGCCATGGCTGGCAAATCATATGGGAAATCATTCTATAGGTCACAGTGGCCTCTGACTCAAGGAACTCTGTCTGTCCCTGCCTTCTAACTGCTGAGATTAAAGGTGTGAGCCACCACCTCTGACCAAAACAAAGTTGTTACTAATATGTATCCCTTGGTAGCTAATTCTAAGACACATTGTATTTGTCTTTATTAATTTCATTGGAGCAAAAAAGAAATAATTCTGTGAAAGTATATATACATATAAAGAAAAGTTTCCAGGGTATCATTCAGAACCTCCTGAGTTCTTGTTTGTAGCACTGAGAAGCGTGTCTGGGTGAGCATGATCAATGTTCATTAAGTGCACTAAATTGACAGGTCTACAAAGTGGCACCACATGCCTGTGCATCTGAGCTTCCTGTAATGAATAAATGGAGCGTGTGATCCCAAAGGCAGCTGCACCAGCCGTAACTTTATATTTGACACTTGGCTGCTCTTAGGAGTCTGTTTGTCAAAAATTGTCCATTTGGAAAAAAAGAAATAATAAAGAAAGGCCAAAATTGGTGAGGCTTTCCAGAGGGCAGCTAGACGAGATATGTCCAGTAACTGTTCATTGGAGTCTGACTGTTCCGAGATGAATCAATTATTTATTTTATTGGTTATAAGTTAGTGGTTGTGGGAGTTCACTCAAAGTTCATTTCACTAAAAACAGTGGCGTCATCTCACATGCTAAAATACAAATTTGATGTGAAAAAAGAGGGCAACCGAGAGCCAATGCTGCTTTTTGCAATCTGGCATGGAAATTTGAATTTGGTACCAGAAACAGGACAGGTGGCAAATGAGGAAAAAAAGGAAATAGGCTCCTGTGAACAAAGCCCTAACTAATTTTCAGTTATTGTGTTTCATATTACAGGATGGTCCCTCTAACCAGGTCTTGTGATAACACGTCTTTGAAACAACATTACCACCAGTCATTAGGAAAAATGGGATATTAACATTTCTCTTTTCCTGTCAAAAGACCTATACACTTTGTGACTAAAGGTTACATATGTTTTCCAAAAATTTAGAATTATTTGAAGAATATGCAGAAGGGTGGGGAAATGCTAAAATCAATTGTAAAATTCTATACAGACCAGAAGCACCAAACATCTACAGACAAGAAAGGACTGGTACTGAAAAACAACTTAGCTGAAATTCGTGTGTTTGATTGAAGTTTTGCTTATTTTCTTGGTATGGCCTGTCAGAAGTGCAGACAGACTGGCTATTACATATCCTTGGAATTTAGTGCTAAAAAGGTGTCTTAGTATTTCAGGACCAGAGCAAATGACAACATACGTTTGGGGCTAAGAAAAATTCCAGCTTCTTGTCTTATGAATGCTTACAGAGTAAGAAATGTCACAGGTCTCTGGGACCATGGATGCTTTTGTTTCTAACTAAGAGGGACTCCAGAGGACAAAAAGAGGTATCCCAGACGGCACTGGAAGTGGTGCCCAGGATCATGTAGAGGCCAACACAGAGATGCAAATGATTGGCCTGCACTCCTCTCCCAGGCCATGATTTGCCTGGAGTTAAAAACCATTCTTTAATTTGGTGTAAGAGTTACTTAATGACATCTTGTGCTGCCTTTAATTAACTCAATTTCAATTTCAGGCCTCAGAGGTAAAGTTGTCCATAAAAAGTCATGACTAAGGAGGGATTAGAGGGTAGATGGTATGAAAATCAAGCGCCGCGATGTTAGATCTCCCATTTTCATAGATAACATCAAAGAGGGAGAAGCCCCAATGTTCTCTCAAGATGTTATTAGCTTAAGTGCTGTTGAACAAATTACTTAATGTGTCTGGGACTGGAGCTTCCCTTTGGTGAAATGGCAAGGACAATGCTACCTGTGGAGTCAGCATGATGCTAGAAAAAGGTTGAAAGCAATTTAGCAATTTGCCTGAAAAGTGAAGGCTCAAGTCTCAGTGGTTACATAATAAATGGTTCTGGTGTCTGTCCTATCTTTGAAAAGCAGACATTAGGCTTTGCAGAAGAACAGGTCTTGGAACACATCCCTAGTGAAGCTGGGAAGAGAGGCTACAGTGATGACGCCTGATGCTTCCCATTAGAGAGACAGAAAAAAAGAAAAAGGAATGAAGAGGAGTAATAGGTAACCCACAAAAAGACTTAGCATAGTCCAGCCTCTTGCCCTGCTAACTCTTCTTCCTCCGAGGCACTGTTTACTATCTTGTATGGAATATGGAAATGAATAAATGCTACTTGAATTTGAGAATTCAGCCTCAAAACAATGGTAGGCTCCTCTAGAAATATATGTGCACCCTAAAGACAGATGAAATACCATGTTCTCTCACACAGCAACTCCTTAAATCAAGGAAATTTACTTTATCAAGTATTTATGCTAGTTCTCTAGGCATCATCCTTATAGTTATCTTGGGGGTAGCAGGATTATTACCAGTCTACTGATGGGAAACTTTAGTCACAGAAATAGACTCGAGGCTATAAAGATGGCTCAGTATGTGAATCACCTCCCACTTGAGTATGAGGACAGAAGTGTGTGTTACCAGCATCCATGAAAATGCTAGACAGGCAGGACATTCACCTCACGCTGGTGCCAACATAATGTTTCCACAATGATAGACTATACCCTCAAACCATAAGCCAAAACAAACTCATCCTTCCTAGAGGTGCTTTTGTCTGGCATTTTGTCAAGAGCAACGATAAAAATTTAACAATCCAGCAGGATGCTGACAGTGTGAATTGTGTGGGGTCTTCATACATGCTTACACTATTGTGGTCCATGAGGAATAATCCCTAGGAACTGCCCTGAGATTCCACACATCAGACTCTTCTCCAGACTTCATGCTGCCAGTGACAATGATCTTGACACAGTCCTCACCTGGGGGCTATTCAGTATGCAGTTACATATTGTATTCATTATGTACAGCACCTGTAAGGATTTAATAGTCTGAAATCAAAGGGAAATGATTATTTGAGTTGATATGCATGCATGTTTGTGGATATTGGGGACAAAGAGAAAATTACATGAATTCTACAAAGTGAACCCACATTTGTCACACATGGCTGTTTTTCTTTTAAAGATTTACTGAATTCATTTACTACAGGAAGACATTTGGCTATCACCATGTTCCCATAATACATTCTTTGCCACCTCATTCTGCTGCATGACACCATATTAGGATTGCTAGTAGAAGGTTTAAAATTGGTTCAAAATTATATTTTAGGTTTATTTACAGAATGCCCTTTGACATACAAGTACTTTATCTTTTAGTAGCAGACTTCTCTATCAGCTACATTATATTATCACATCCATATTGCATTTCACTAAAATGACAGGGTTTTTTGAAACATTGTGCTTGAAGAGACTCAAAGAGATGAGTTTATTCTGTCTCCTGTCTAGGGACAAATGAATGTTGAATATATTGTGAACCCATGAGTATCTTGAGCAACATATTTCACCACTTCCATTCATCACTTATCTCTTTATAAGACATTTCAAGTTATTTATTAACAATATTTATTCCTAAAATTATTAAATCTTAATGAAGTTGAATGTTCCAGCATACAGAAAGCAATATTACAATGGAATATAAATAATGTCTGTTCAATCTTTTCTCCCAGTGGAATTTTGGGTTCACAATTCATGCAAGGAGATTATCTGTTATATGACTGATTACTTGTAACTTTGGGACTTTTGCTATTCTTGAATGCAGTTTATCTTTATCCATTATTGAGGAACATCAATTTCTAGAAATTTGTTTTTGAAAATTGAACCATGTAGTCACTTAATTTTCTATGTATGTGTGTGTCTGTACATGTCTACATGTCTCTCTCTCTCTCTCTCTCTCTCTCTCTCTCTCTCTCTCTCTCTCTCTCTCTCTCTGTGTGTGTGTGTGTGTGTGTGTGTGTGTGTGTGTGTGTGTGTGTGTGTGGTATATGTGCAAAGTACATGAACAAATTTGTGGGCAATGTTACATGAGGGTTGCAGGTACATGTGAGGTGTCTTGCTATGTATACTTCTACCGTACTTCCTGGAAGCAGGGTTTCTCATTGAAGTTGGTGGCCAGCAAGTGCCAGATATTCTCCTATGTCCTTCCACCACAATACTGAGTTGAACATATGTGCCTGACCATGCCCAGATTTACTTGTGGGTCCTAGGGAAAAGGTCTCAGGTTCTCATGCTTATGCAGCAAGAGCCCTAACTTGCTGGTCCATTTTCCCAACCCCTAATTACTAACTTCTATCTCTTAACACTAACCATGACCTTTGCAGTAATAGAGATCTCTTCTTGGGATCTGTAGGAAGTTTCATATATTTTGGGGCATTGTGTCCTTGTCCTCCTATCACCAGATCCCAAGCCCTTCCATCTCTGGGTACCCTTTGAACACCATGAAACAAAAATCAGAAAATTTAAACTATTCCTTTCCTTTTTAGACCCAGCCGACCATGATTTAAAATGTTACTGATTACTTCTCTGCATTCAGTGTCTCAGACATTCCTGTATTTTCTTCTTAATATAGTAACTCCTGTCACTTAAATTAAAAAATGCTGAATTATTTCCCTTTGCATAAAGGCTAGATGTACTTTACAAAGGCAAACTATTATTATTATTATTATTTTACTGTTTTCTTGGTTCAGCTTCATTGATGGTTATTAGATAGGCTGGACTTTGTTAAGTAATATATAACAGGACACAAACAAGCATTTGCTACAGGGCTCAATTGTACTGTGGGTAATGGCTAGTGATAGCTTTATTTAGTAGCTGGGTTGTAATCAGGATATCTTTGTTGTGAGCCACATGTTCATGCTAGCACTTGCAAACACTTTATTGTTTTTAAAAAGATTACAGTAATCTCACTGGTTCTTGATGCAACACAGTTTTAAGTTCCCAGGAAAACTTAGTCACAGCTACAGATATTTGCATATACCCACTGGTTCCAAAATGCTGTGTCTCTCATCATCAATCTGCTTCTCTAGTGATGCATTGCTTATGAATCAGTAAGCCTACACTAATACATTACCACCAAGAGTCCCTAGTTCTTCTGTGTGTTCACTCCTGGAGTTCTTTTGTTTTGTGGGCATAGATGGATTTTCAGTGTTATAAAAGGTTTGTGTCTCACCTGTTCACACCTTCCTTCCTTTAACTCCTGGTATCCACTTCCTCTTTTACTATCCATATACTAGCTAACTTCAGCAATTACTTGATACATCCTAAAGTCATCTGAAACAGCCTCAACTGAGGGGATACCCAGATAAGATTGGCTTGTGGACATGTTTGTGAGATATTCTCTTGATTGATGATGGATGTGTCAGGACTCAGCCCATTGTTGGTGGCACCATCCCTAGGCAGTTGGTCTGAGACTATAATAATGCTAACTGAACAAGCCAGCGAGGGAGACAGAAAGTCGGATTTGTCTATAATTTCTGCTTTAGTTCTTGCCTTACTTTGCCTCAGTGAGGGTCTCTGACCTGTGGCAAATAAATGCTTTACTCCAGTAAGTTGCTTTGGGGCATGGTGTTTACCACAAGAGAAAGCAAACTGGAACAATCCGCATAGCCCAGCCTCTTCTATACTGTTACATAATTGGAAACACAGCATGTGTAACGTTTCCAGACTGGCTTCTTTCATTTAGCTATATGTATTTATGTTTCCTTCATTTTCTTCATGAATTACAACTCATTTATTTTTGATAACTGATGTAAGAAAGCAAACTCAGTTTTGAAAACATTCTTCTAAGAATGCTATAGGTTAACAGGTGGGATGAATACACTTACATACATGATTGAATGAGCATCTCTGGCCTATAGAAGGCAGAAACCATTCTTTAGTGCCTGTCAGCCATCCTGTAGTAGTGGGAAAATCAGAAATTGCATGGGCTGAAAAGTCCTACATACACCATTGTCTATTTGTATTTCCAAACATGATGGAAAGGCCCTTCCTAATGTGCATGCTGTGAAGGAAGGACTTTAAGTCATGTTGTTCTCACTTTACTACTAATTACAGTGCTATGGGCTAGATGATAAAAACCAAATGATACCTATTGGGTTGTTAGTACCACACTTGGGCATAAACCCAAAGGATGTGTATTTATACCACAAGGACATTTGCTCAACTGTGTTCATAGCAGCATTACTCATAATAGCCAGAACCTGGAAACAATCTAGATGCCCCACAACCAAAGAATGGATAAAGAAAATGTGGTACATTTAACAATGGAGTATTACTCAGCTGTCAAAAACAATATCATGAAATTTGCAGGCAAATGAATGGGACTAGAAAAAAAAATCATCCTGAGTGAGGTAACCCAGATCCAAAAGGACAAACACAGTGTGTACTCACTCATAAGTGGATATTAGACATAAAACAAAGGATAACCAGGCTACAATCCACAACTGCAGAGAAGCTAGGTAACAAGGAGGACCCTAAGAAAGACATGCATGGATCCCCCTAGGAAGGGGAAATAGATAAGATCTCCTGAGTAAATTGGGAGCATGGAGCAGGAGCGGGGGAAGTAAAGAAAAGTGGGAAGAGAACATGAGGGAAGAGGATGGTCAAGTTGGGAGAGGGGCAGAGAGGGAGAACAAGGAAAGAGATATCTTGATATAGGGAGCCATTATGGGGTTAAGGAGAAACCTGGTACTAGGGAAATTCCCAGGAACCCATAAGGATGAACTCAGCTAAGATTCCAAGCAATAGTGAAGAGGGTCCCTGAACTGGCCTTCCCTTGTAATCAGATTGATGAGTACCCTAATTGTTATCATAGAACCTTCATCCAGTAACTGATGGAAGCAGATGCAGAGATCCACAGCTAAGCACTGGGTGGAGCTCCAGGAGTTCAGTAGAAGAGAAGGAGGAGGGATTATATGAGCAAAGGGGTCAAGATCATGATGGGGAAACCCACAGAGATAGCTGACCCGAGCTCGTGGAAGCTCATTGGCTCTGGACTGAAAGCTGGGGAACCTGCATGGAACAGAACTAAGCCCTCTGAATGTGGGTGACAGTTGTGTGTCTTGGGCAGTATGTGGGGCAGTTTTTATCCTTATGTGGCAATGGGACCATGATTTATCCATAGTGCATGAACTGGCTTTTTGGAGCCCATTCCCTACGGAGGGATACCTTGCTCAGCCTCTGTCCACGGGGAAGGGCTTGGTCTTGCCTCAACTTGATATGCCAGACTTAGTTGACTTCCTATGGGAAGCCTTATTCTCTCCAAGGAATGGATGGGGGTGTGGTGTGGTGGAGGAAAGGTGGGGGGTGAGTGGGAGGAGGGGAAGGAGGAAGGGAAGGAGGAGAGAATGTGGTTGGTATCTAAAATAGGAAAAAACTTTTAAATAAAAATAAAAAAGTAAAAAAGAACACAACCCACAATTATAGCAGTTAACATTATTCGAAAATTACAATTTTCATTCTTGGACTGAAGAGATATCTTACTCCTTAAAGTACTTACTCTCCAATAACAAAATCTTTAGTTCTAGCCTGAGAATAAAAACAGACATAACAGAGCTTAGTGAAATACTGTACAAATATAATCCCTTTGCTGGAAAAGCAGATTCCTGGGCTCCCAGGCCAGACAGCCTTGATGGATCAGTGAATTCTAGGCCAGTGAGTGATTTTGTCTCAAAAGAAACAAGGTGAATGGTTAGCCTCCTAATTGCCTACCATGTATGTGTACATCCATGTACCTGAAAATATACACATATACATGAATAAGCACCTGAATACACATGTGCATCTGTACACATACATATACATGCACAAATTTTTATTCTTAATAAAATTTTATGTCTTCATATGGAAACCTTTCCTTGGAAGGAAAAGTATTAAAAAAATAAACTTCTAAGTTAAATTACTTAGTATGGCACACTTACAAGTCTAACAAATGTTTGTCTTGCATTTACATACAACACATTCTCACAAAATTAAAAAGCTTTGTGTTTAGGGAAGAATATGTGATTTTTTTTATACTTGATAACAATCTATCTCTGAAAACAACTACTTGGGGGTGATCTCATAAAAAACACTCATGTGACTTAAGCTGATGTTGTTCCTAGTAGCCAGAAGCAATCTCTCTGTGCCTGTCATCACTCACTAAGGTTCAGCAAAAGTAGATATACCAGGACCAAAATGAGTGGAAGAGTCAGTGCTTTGGCAATTTCAATTACAGCAAATAGTTAATTGATGAATCTACTCAGTAAACTTCAGCTCTTTGTATATACTTAAGTTTATATGAAATCTCACAATTATGACTGAATAAAATATCCAAATCTTACTCATTTACAAATAGTGACTTATGCTTAGAACAATAATAATAACTGACATTATGAGATCACTGACTGTCTACACTGAACATAGTCTATCTTAAGCACTGTGATTCTATGAGCTTGATTCTAATATCCTTTCAAATATTTCATTTTATTATTATGTTGTGTGTGCCTTTTTGATGTATGTAAGTGGATATGCACATGCAACAGTGAGCATGTGGCTGTCAGAAGACAACTTTGTGGAGATTTCTCTCTCCTTCATCTTTATATGCGTTCTAGGGAGATCAAACTCAAGTAGGTAGGCTTACATGGCAAGCACTTAATCCACAGAGGAATTTTTATTTTATTTTACTTTTTATTAAGAAATTTTTTTCATTCACTTTACACACCAATCAAAGATCCTCCTCTTCTCTCCTCCCACCCCCCAGCCTACCCCTCCCAACCCACCCCCTACTCCTCTTCCCCGCCACAAGAAGGCAAGGCCTCCCCATGAAGAGGCACATCTAGTAGAGGCAAGTCAAAGCCCTTCCCCCTGCCTCAAGGGGGTGTCCTGCCTGTAGGAGGAGACTTATCATAGGTAGTGGGCTCCAAAAGGCCCCCTCATTCACCAGCGACGGATTCTGATCCTATTGCCAGTGGGCTCCCCAAGCAAATCAAGCTACACAACTGTCTTGCCATGCAAAGGGCCTAGTCCAATCCCATGCAGGCTCCACAGCAAGTGATCCAACTTTCATGAGTTCCCACCAGTTTGGTTTGGTCATCTCTGCAGGTTTCCCCATCATGATCCTGATGCACTTGCTCATAGAATCCCTCTTCTCTCTCTTTGACTGGACTCCTAGAGCTCTGCCTGGTATTTGGCTGTGGATCTCTGCATCTGCTTCCATCAGACATTGGAGAGAAGCTCTGTGATGACAGTTAGGGTATTCACTGGTCTGATCACTGAGGTAAGCCAGTTCAGTTCAGGCACCCTCTCCACTACTTCAGTAGTCAAAGCTGGGGTCATTCTTGGGGATTCCTGGCAACTTCCCTAGAACCAGGTTTCTCTCTGTTCCCATGATGTCTCCCTCTATCATGGTTATCTCTTTCATTACTTTCCCCCTCCATCCCTGTTCCAGCTCAACCATCCCATTCCCTTATTTTCCCATCCCCTATCTTCTACCCTCTATTGCCCACCCCTCATCCCCAGGTTACTCATGGAGATCTCATCTATTTCCCGTTCCCAGGTCGATCTATGTGTCCCTCTTTTTTGCTGGTCCTAATAGCATCCTCTTTTATAGGTGAATCAAACAAGACTTACAGAATTTAAGTAGAAAGCACTCCATAGTACCTAGAATTTCTTTATTCCAAACAGAAGCAACCTGATTCCAGAGTTTTCAACACTAACTCTGATGAGGGTCTACTTTTCATGTTCAATTACAATGTCATACATGTCTGATACATAAATGCAGCAAAATCCTGTTGGCAAACTGCCCTCAATTATTAAACAGTGCCATTAACTTTTAAACATGACTGTGAAGGATGAAAGCACAAATTTTTCAAAGAAGCATACAAGTCAGATACTGAGGTCTGTTTCTTGAGACGTCGATATCAAGAACATGAGGAATGATGAAACTGAAAAACTGTGTATGTGGTGTGTGTGTTAACATGGAAAGGACCAATAAAATGTATGATATGAAAAACATAAGTAGAAAAATAATAAGAACTATTTGAAGACTGTGCATGAGATACATGTTCTTAAAATGACCCAAAAAACCCCTCAAGCAACAAATAACTTTATGAAAAATTCAGAGTAAGAATAAACATGCACAATGAACTAAGGGAGACAAAATGAGTGTGAGAGAACCTAGTGTATTAATGGTTGCTTATAATACAAACAGCAGTGTGTGGGGGATAGACACTTCTGTAGGAAGGGCAGGAATGTCACAGGACTAATGACTGCCTGTGAGCCTTTGATGACATGCTCTGCAAGATTGATTGAACTCAGTACTTGTTAATGCTTTTGATTAATTTCCATACATGAGAAAAAGAGAGAGATCACCTATTTTTGAACAGGAATACTTTTTTTCCAAACTCAATGGTTTACATTAAATATTAGAGAAGTAATCAATCCATAAACAGTTCAGCAAGAATGTTCTCTTTCAGAGCCAACATAGTAAAAGTTTTATACTGTTTCTTTTATGACTATTTGCTTGATAATAAAAGAAAACCAGAAGCATAAAATTGAGAGGATTGAGGGGCACTAGGCAATAGAGAGCTGAGTTAAAATAATAAGATATAACAAAAGTCTGAATAAAAACAGTAGAGAAACTATGAAAGCTAAGACAATACAGTGTAATAACCAATGCTTCCAACCAAGGTGTGAGGTGATGATACATGTTGTGGGAAGGCGTGGAAGGATAAAGTTCATTTTAGAGTTGTTAAAGAATTTAATACAGAATTGGTACTTCAAAAGTAGATTCTCCTATTTAAATATTTCCCCTCTATGATATGTGGAAAGTAAAATTATACTTTCATTATTATATTTAAGCAATAATATATTTGCTGAATGAAAATGCATAATCTTGAAGTACTCAAGACCTTTAAGAGAGAATTTATTAATTCATCAAACAATATGAATCCATCAAAACTACTTACATATGAACAATTAATAATCAACACATGAGGGCTGTTACCCAACATGGCATTACGTCACATTAAAGCTAAAATTCTGAGTGGAATAATAATTATGGTATGTAGATGTGACCAGGACTGCTGGATCATTTGCTCTTACCTATGGCTGTTACATAATTTCTAAGATTTTAAGAACATTAAAATACGGGAAAAGTTAAAAAAATAATCACTATATAAAAGAATTAAAAGAATTTTGATATAAATGTACCCATCAAACAGAAAGATGACTGGCAAATATAAATATACATGTGAGGGCATGAGAGGTTGCTCAGCAGGTAGGGGTGCCTGATGTTAGGCCTGCAGATTTACAATTGATCTCTCGGACCCACAAGGGGGAAGAGGAGAACTAACTCCTCCAGGCTGTGCTCTCACTTTCGCTTAGAGGCAGTGGCATGCAGTTGTTCTTCCTCCCATTTACAAAAAGAAAAAAAGGTTTCCTTCTGGATACATTTCACTTGAATCTAAAAATAGAGGTATAACTGTGTAGTGATATGTTCTCACAAATGGATATAAAGTAAAAGGGCATATTACTGGTACATATACTCTCTGTGCAGCAATAATAATAATAATAATAATAATAATAATAATAATAATAAATAAGTTGGATATTTAAAAATGAATTTTTTAAAATTCTACTTATGTGAAGTTTAAGAAAGGGAAGAATTGATTCATAATGAGAAAATTGAGAAAAGAAAGTGTGTCATGATAGCAGGTATATTGATGACAAAGTGATAAAACCGAACCTTCTAAGGCAGGAAAGCTGGTCCTCAGGTCATGAGAATGGGAGAGCTGCCCCTGCCCTGCACCAGGGACAGCACACAGGAGAGCAGGTCCTCCATGCCTTCTGGGAAGCGCAGTAGAGTTGACTCTGCTGGGGGCGGGCACAGGTGAGCAGGTCTTGTGGATGTGAGAGGAGAGCAGTCCCTGCCCCTTCCCTTGTGTGTCATGGGTTGGCAAGGGTAAGGGAAATACACCCTCTCACCAACCCCTTGCCACCTGTGACAGATAGCATAGCCAGCATGAAGGGCATAAGAACAAATGAGCTGGCCCTGGCCCTCACCAACTGCAGCAATCTGGAGAGTGGGAGAACTGGCTCTGCACCTTGCCTGGCCCTGGTGGTGTGAATGCCATTAATGCCTGATGTATTGGGTGAGCTGCTGGAGCAGTGTTGGAGAGCACCTGGGTGGCGAAGATGAAGGAAAACTGGCGTACTGACAAACCCAGCTACCACCCAGGTCCAGAAAGAGGGCTATGAGCTAGCTCACTCCAAGGGCAACCTCATCTATGAACCTCTGGAACATGTGAAGGGGCTAGACTTGAAGATCCAACGCTACAGGATCTCTATGACAAAGATCAACAGGATAACTAAGAGGAGTCCCAGTGAGGCAGAAGCCAGAGGCCTCGAACCAGACCAAGGACTCATTACAATGAACACGTAGGAGTAAAGAAGAATGGACTAAAAGGTATACTGTGAGACTCACTGGGCCACACTACAGACTCTACGTTTTTTGTTTGTCTGTATTTTGGTTTTATTTTGAAATTTTGTTTTGTTTTGGGGTGGGGGAAGTTTGCAAGGGCAGAGGGAGGAAGTGAGGGGACAGGAGATGAATGTGATTGGGATACATAATTTTAAATCCACATAGAATCAATAACAAGTTAAGAAAAGGGCGAGAACTTTTTATGCTTAAGGTTATATATACTACCTTGATTTGAATGGTGATCACATAAGTATACATATGTGTCTATATCTAACTTAAAATCAGAGTTCTCCTTTTTTTTTCCTTTTATGTCAATGGCATGTGTATGTCCATAATTGTATGAGTACACTCAGTTGTGCATGCATGTCTGGAGGCTAGAAGTTGCCTTTGCTTTTCTTCCTTTAACACTCTCTGCTCTATTTTGGGAAGAGAATCTCTCATTGAACCTGACATTGCCATTTTGGCTACACTGGCTGGTTAACAAGCTCCCAGGATCCACTTGTCTCCACCTTCCTAGCACTAGGGATGCAGATGTGCACTTCCATGTTTGGTTTTTATGTGGGTGTTGGGAATAAAAACTTGGCTCTTCCTGCTTGCTGGGCATGGACTTTACCCATTGAGACATATCTCACCTCCCTAAATCTAAGTTTTACTTTTTCACAATGTAAATGATATTAAATTAAAAAGAGAGGAGCAGTTCTTTATAACACAACACAGAACCAGAGCAAAGGGCTACAAAATAATGAATTTGCAAACAGATCAGAGAAAAATGAAATTACTTTTTGCAATATGTTTTTATTATAAGGGGGAAGGAGAGAATATAAGAGGGAAAAAGACAGGGGGAGTGAAGAGGGAGACTAAAAGGGAATGTGTCTATTGATTGAAAAAAAATAACAAATTTTGGAATTATCAGTTTCAAGAAAAACCAAACTTCTTTGTGGAAAGTTATTCCAAAACAAAAAAATAAATAAATAAAACCAATCAATCATGAATCAAACAAACATCAAGAGCGCCCAAATAGTGAAATATACTGGTTGCAATTTCCAGGTATTTTACATTAATATTCTGTCCTTCATTCAGCAAATACATTTAATTATGCCATTCTTAATTAGATTCCGGTTTATTTTATGGATTACATTAAATAAATACCTCAATACTTCTGAAGAAATAAATCCATAGCATGAATGTCAGTTTGCAAGATGATTAAATAATATTCACATGGGATGACTTTGCATCTAAGTCCATATCATTTTATATATTCAATCTAGCTGAAAGACAGACAGCAAGCTTGTCCACATTTATTGGCTTGAAGCTCATTCTAAAAACACATATTTACAAAAGCCATAGAAAGCCTAATGAAGAGATTAAGGAAACGTTCTGACATTTTAGTATAATGGAGCATTTATTTAGGTGTGCTTGACCATGAGCCCATAGTAAGACTGTTTACTGCTTGTTCAATATGAAAGTAGAAAAAGATGATGTACATTTAAGCTTATTCACATGAATAAGCTGCTCAAGCCTTGGTTTCTGATGTCTCAGGAAAGGACACTATGCTAAGTAATAACACTGAAATACATCTGAAATTGATTTTCAGCATGGATACATTCTTTAGGACCCTTATAGCTGAGCTATAGCTTTCCACTGAGTGTTATTTTGACCACTAACAATGAAATGGGCTATACAATATATGAGGTTATGAGATGGAATATAGAATTGGAGAATAAATGTTATCTTCAAATATCCTTTGAGAGGTTAAAATGGAGGATTATAATTTTACAACTGTCAGGAGAGGGAATTAATTTTATATTGCTTTCTATTTCCGCTGCCTGATGTGGTAAAACTGAATGAATAGGAGCCCATTGTCTCCATTCATTAATTTCAAGAGACTACTAGAAGATGGAAATCTTTTCAAATTATTATGCCTCTGAAACTATCTTCATATAAAAACTATGGCTCTTATGGAAAAGTCTGTTCTTTTGCAAATGTAAATGTTGTCAAAAGGACAGTTAGCGACATGCTGCCAACATGGATTTTCAACATCTACCCCTTAATACAGTTTGTCTTGTTATATTCAGCAAGATCATACTTTATCAAGAGGTACATACACTAAATTCAAAAAAGCTTATTAATGTGTGTCGTTAATTTTTTCTTTTTCAAAAATTCCTTATATGTGTATATTTTATGTTGAGCATATATATACCCTATCACCCTTTTCCACCAAGTCTCACTTTCCTCTGTGCCCCTCCACAATACTACTTCCAGCTCATTTAATATAAAGTTATATGATTTTATGTGATGAAATAAAGTCTAGGAACCACAAATTGAGAGAATACCTGTGATATTTGCTTTTCTGACATGGACTTAATTTGCTTTATATAATTGTCCTCCATTAGATCCATCTCTCCACAGATAACATAACTCCATTCTTCTTAAAACCTAGAATAAATCCATTGTGCATCTCTAGCATATTTTCCTCGTCTAGTTCTCTGTTGTGGACACCTAATTGACTCCATAATGTAGTTGTTGTGAGTAGTGTTTCAGTCAACACTGATATGTAGGCATTCTCTGTGTTATGCTCACCTGGGTACCTTCAAATAAATACCTACAAGTGATATAGCTGACTCCTATGGTAGATCTATTTCTAGTGTTTTATTTATTTACTCATTTTAAAGAAGATCTAAAAACCTTCATACCAACTTCATGGAGGTCACATTTTTTATATTACTGTTAAGTTTCAAACCCATGAAAAATGGCTGAGGTGCCTTTTTTTAATATATCAAAGCAAACCTGGCCTCCAGCATCCCTCAGTCCATACCTGTTACAGACCATGGCTGGCCTACCTAGTCATCTACCCTGAACTAGGGACTGGACTGTCCTTCCTCCAGAGGCTCTTCCCTATATAATCCAGACATTTTGATTACTCACTCCCCCTTTTTTTTGACCTTTGGTCTTCTGGCTGCTACACCTGGTTCTCCTCTCTCTCTCTTTTCATTCTCCTCCTGCTTTCCCTTATAGCTCAGCTCAGTCTGGTCACGACTACTGTGAATGAGATCTCCCGTATGTCCTGGCTTCTCCCTTTTACCAACAATAAACCTTTGCTCCCACCTTACCTAAGAGCAGTCGAGCAGTCATGTCCTTTTCTTTCCTTTTTATTTATTTTTTGCATTCACTTACCACCAGCAGTGAGTCAGGGTTTCATTTTCTCCAAATCCATTAGAAGCTTTAAACATTTCCTGTTTGTTTTCTTTTTTCTTTTCTTTCTTCCTTTTTGTTGTTGTTGCTGTTTTGTTTTGTTTTGTTTTTTTTCATCTCTCCCCGCCCCCACCTGAGACAAGGTTTCTCTATTTTAATAGCCTTGGCTGGCCTGGAATTTTCTTTGTAGACCAGGCTGTCCTGCAAGGCACAGACTCACAGATCCTCCTGCCTCTGCCTCCTGAATGTTGGGATTAAAGGTATGTTCCATTACTCCCAGTTATTGTTTGTTTTCTTATTGGATAACATTCAGGCTGGGGTAAGATGGAATCTCAATGTAGTTTTGATTTGCATTTCTCAGTACATCATGAACATAAACCAACATTAATGCTATTAGTACAAGCAAGTAAAACTGTGTGACTAAACTATGACATCAATAATTCTTGCTAATTCTAGTAAAATATTAAGAATTTTATCAATGACCCAACAGAGTATTGCCATGATATGGTAATAGACACAAACAAGCCAGTATTATTCAAATAATCTTTATGACAAAACATAGGCTATCATTTTATTATATGTGTCTTACTTATCCCATGCTTATTGCATGTCTTTCCTTATGTATATAATATTTGTGAACACATGTGTACAATATATTTGAATCATATATCCATGTCATATTTTAAATAAGATGGGATATCAAGATACATGCTTGATTCTACCTTTGAAATTATTATTGAAGCACAGTATAATCATTCTTGTATAATTAAAATAACAATGATTGCTATGTAATCTGAAAATATTGACAATGAAGTTATAAATTCATACTCACAAATTTATCTCTTTCATCTTGGAAATTATTACATGGAACTATTAAAGGAACATTACAGAGAAAGCTAAAAATTACTTAGAACTTTGAAATGGTGAATCAGTGTTTGGATTCAGTGAAACCTGAGAGAATTCCTTAATTCTCTGTAATTTATAACACTTTATAAGATAATCTCAAAGTTATAATTTTGTTATAACTCTTCACTCCCCAACTCAGCTATTTTTCATCCTCTTGTAGTAACATAAATGTATAAAGGTATACGATATTCTTATAAACAGAGTTCCTGTTTAATTGATTAGCAAAAGAGTCAGATTTCCATCCTAAAAACACCAAGTATTGCATACATAAATTTTGAAATAAGCTTTTAAAAAATTCTCCAAAATTTAACATTTTAAAAATAATGAGACTTAGGAAGGTCACCAACAGGAATGTCCTCAGTCTTATTATCTATACATTAACAAAATTGTACCAAGATGGTTCATAATATCTCCTGTAGCTCAAAATCACTATCATACTGATGTCTATGAATACTAACTTCCATTCTTCAGTTGAAACTATGTTCACTTGCTATTGATAAGCTCCCTATCTTTATCTAATGTATAGATTATGCAATAGCATATTGGGATTATCAGTTTATGTTCTGATTTGCCAAGGCATCACTGTCAGAGAGAAGGAGAGAATTTCCATCCTCTCAATTTATTAAACAAACCATGGCTATGGTACCATCACTGCTGCTTGGTGTCCTTCCAACAGGGAACTGCTGGAAAGATATTCCCCTAAATGAGAATTCTAAATTAAACCCCTCACTACTTTCTTCTCCTAAAGTACATTTCCTAATATTTAATTTATAAATCATGTCCCAGATGTATTAGTAATAAATGGCTGAAGGCGGCAGACGGGTTTCCAACAGGAAAGCCTCGTGCTCCCCATTTACAGGGAGAGCTCATTAAAAAGGCATCAGGAGGAAACAAAATAAAAACAACCTTGTGAACCTTTGTAATTGGTCTCAAGTGGTATGTGACTCTCGGGGTATCTATACAGAATTGCTCTAGTTCAAATGCCCTCCCAGGTGATGTAGAAAATATCTACCTGCTGATATACAATACATAAGAGATAGATATTATGATAATTTTTTTAAAGTAAAAAGTACTGCTTGGGTTTAGATAGTCGTTCCTTAAAACATTATTTGAAATGAACAGTATTGTGTTAATAAATGTAGCAAATTAAAATAAATCAACTATATTTATCAGGAATATAGAGACAGAGGTACAGGGATGCATACATCTGTATACTGTTAGGTAGGGCCAAGGCAGCCAACAATTTTGAGGTATTATATAGGAGTCATCGTATGAGGACTTGTTCTACGTAATTTACTTCTTGGATCAGATTGGGGGACGGAGGGGGAGAGTACTGAAAGAGACGACAATAAAGGAGATCATTTCAGAGTCAGGGACCTGGTACAAAGGAAACTCCCAGGAATCTACAAAGATGACTCAGCTAAGACTCCTAGCAATAGAGGATATGTATAGCCTGAACTGGCCATCTCCTGTGACTAGGCAAGACTACCAGTGGAGGGCTTAGGATACCATCCCAGCCACATAAGCTTTGACCCACACTCTGTCTTGTTTAAGGAATGTGTTGAGGTAAGGGTGGCACAGAGATTGTAGGAGGGGTCAACCAATGACTGGTCCAGTTTGAGACCCATGCCAGGAGGATGAGCCCACCCCTGTTACTGCCTGGAGTGCCAGGACCCAGCAGCTGGATGGCCCAAAGATGTAGGATAGAACCAAACATGACTGAAAAAAAAAGTCAATGTATTGATACCAAATAATATTCTGCTATACTCATAGATTGGTGCCTAGCCCAATAGTCATCAGAGAGATTTCATCCAGCAACTGGTGGAAACAGATGCAGGGACCCACAGTCAAAGATTAGGCTGAGCTAGAGGAATCCTGCCAAAGAGAAGGAAGGACTGTAGGAGCCAGAGGCATCAAGGACACCGCATGAAAACCCACAAATTCAACTAAACTATGCTCATAGGCTCTTACAGAGACTGCAGTGACATCCAGGGAGCCTGCTTGGATCTGACCTAGGCCCTCTGTGTATATGTGATGATTGTGTAGCTTGATCTTCTTGTGGAATTCCTAACAGTGGGAGCAGGCACTGTCTTTGACTCTTGCTGGCTTCAGAACCACATTCCTCATACTGGATTACCTTGTCCAGCCTTAATTCAAGACAAGGTGCTTAGTCTTACTGCAACTCGATATGCTAAGTTTTGTCAATGTCCATGGGAAGCCGGCCCTTTTCTGAATAGGCAGGAGTGGGTTGGGGGTGAGTGCAGAAGGGAAGTTGGGAGGAGAGAGGGGAGGAGGGAGGAGAAACTGCAGTTAATATGTAAAATAAAAAAAGCTAGAGGATGTAGAGATCCACAACCAGGCCCCAGGTGGAGCTCCGGGAGTCCATTCAGCGAGAAAGAGGAGGAAGCACAGGGACAAATAGCCAAACTAGTGGAAACACATGAACTATGATCCAATAGCTGAGGATCCTCCAACTGGATCAGGCCCTCTGGATAAGTGAGACAGTTGATTAGCTTGAACTGTTTGGGAGGCCCCCAGGCATGGGACCAGGACCTGTTCTTAGTGCATGAGCTGGATGTTTGGAGCCTGGGGCCTATGCAGGGACATTTTGCTCAGCCTGGGTGAAGGGAGGAGGGGACTGGACCTGCCTGGACTAAATCTACCAGGCTGAGCTGAATTCCCAGGAGAGACCTTGCCCTGGAGGAGATGGGAATGGGGTGTGAGCTGGGGGGAGGGAGGGCAGGAGGAGGGAGGACAGGAGAATCCTTGGCTGATATGTAAAATTAAATTAAATTATAAAATAAAAAAAAAAAGCTAGAGGCCTGGAACCAGACCAATGACTCAGCAATGAATACTTACAAGTAAAGATGAATGGAATAAAAGGTAAACTGTGTGACTGAAGCCATGACATTACAGCTTCCAGGGTGAGTCTCTCTCTCTCTCTCTCTCTCTCTCTCTCTCTCTCTCTCTCTCTCTCTCTCTGGTTTAGTTTTTGTTTTTTCTTTTAAATTTTGTTTTGTTTATGGGGGAGGTAGCATGGGCATATGGCAGAAGCGAGGGGATGGCAGAAATAAGTGGGATCAGGGTGCATGATATGAAATCCACAGAGAATCAAACAAGTTAATTTAAAAAAAGAATAGATCCTTAGGGCATGAGATGGCTTTTTGTAGCCTACTGCCTATGGTGGGACACCTTACACAGCCTTGGTCTCGGGGAGGGGCTTGGACCTGCCTCAGCTGAGTGATTCAGGCTCTGCTGACTCCCCACAGGAGGCCTTGTCTTGGAGGAGGTGGGAATGGGGGGTGGAATGGGGGGAAGGCTGAGGGATGGGAGGAGGGAGGGGAGGGGAGGGGATCTGTGGTTGGTATGTAAAATGAATAGAAAATTTCTTAATAAAAAAGAAAAGAAAAAATGTGATACTACATATACAAAAAAGAATAAATCATAAAAAAAAACCCACTGTAGATGTTCTTATAAAGCAAAACATTGTCTTGTATTCTTCATTATGGATTAGACACCAAGTGGGATATTTGGACTGACTTGGAATACCAATTTTAACATATATATTATTTCTGCTTTTTCTTGATACCACAGGACAATAGTATATCAAATGAAAGCCAAAGGTTTAAGCATTTCAATAGAGCAAAGCTTCAAGCTAAGATGGCAAAAATATAAACATGTATGCCCAGCCCCTCTACTGTGTTTATAACTTTTCTGCATTTTATGATTATTCTATCCTCCAAATAATGAGAAAAAATTCCAGTTATGTTCTTTTTTTTTAAATTTTTTTTTTTAAAGATTTATTTATTATGTATACAGTGTTCTGTCTACACATATCCCTGCAGGCCAGAAGAGGGCACCAGATCTCATTACAGATGGTTGTGAGCCACCATGTGGTTGCTGGGAATTGAACTCATGACCTCTGGAAGAACAGCCAGTGCTCTTAACCGCTGAGCCATCTCTCCAGCCCCCAGTTATGTTCTTATAGTTAACAAATCTTGGTTAATCTACAGACTAAGTAAATCATAAAACCAATTAGCAATGGAACTGAGGTACAAATAAAAATATGTAAAATTGCTGGGCAGTGGTGATGCATACTTTTAATCACAGAGTTTGAGGCTAGCCTGGTCTACAGAGCAAGTGTCAGGAGAGCCAAGGCTGCAAAGAGAAATCCTGTCTTGGAGAGGAAAAAAAAAGTAAATCTCATCATGATTCTATTATTAAATTTATTTATCATTATTGTGCTTGTATGTGAAAAATGTGTGTGTGTCTATGTGTGTGAATGACCATGTAGTGGTCAGAGGACAACTGTGGAGAGTCAGTCTTCTCCTTCCAGCTTCTCAAGTTGCCAATTATGGAACTCATGTCATCAGGCTTCTGCAGCAAGAGCGTTTTACCCATTTGGCACAGGCCACCATCAGCATGGTTCTTCAGATATATATTGGTACCTCAGATACTACATGACAAGTTAATACCAGTTTTTCTTTGCTTCATTTTATGGTAAACAAATTATATGTAAACATAGCATATCTTTATGGACCTACTTTACAAATGAATATGTTATAGTCTCATAATAATTTTTTTCAAAACAAAGATATATAAAATATTTTTACTGGATCTTGGGGGAGATGGATTCCCAATTTTCTAAGAAAGCGTCATATTGATTTCCAAAAAGGTTGTACAAGCTTGCATTCCCACCAGCAGTGGAGGAGAGTTCCCCTAGCTCTACATCCTCTCCAGCATAAGGTGTCTTCAGTGTTTTTGATCTTAGCCATTCTGACAGGCGTAAGGTGGTATCTCAGAGTTGCTTTGATTTGCATTTCCCTGATGATTAGGGATGTTGAGCAATTTCTTAAATGTCTTTCAGCCATTTGAGTTTCCTCTGTTGAGAATTCTCTGTTTAGTTCTATAGCCCATTTCTTAATTGGACTGTTAGGCATTTTGATGTCTAATTTCTTGAGTTCCTTATATATTCTGGATATCAGTCCTCTGTCAGATGTGGGATTGGTGAAGATCTTTTCCCATTCTGTAGGCTGTCGCTTTGCCTTGTTGACCGTATCCTTTGCTCTACAAAGGCTTCTCTTGGGCATATACCCAAGGAATGCTCAACCAAACCACAAGAGCACTTGTTCAGCTATGTTCATATCAGCATTGTTTGTAAAAGCCAGAACATGGAAACAACCTAGATGCCCTTCAACTGAAGAATGGATAAACAAAATGTGGTACATATACACAATGAAATACTACTCAGCAGAGAAAATCAATGACATCATGAGGTTTGCAGACAAATGGATGGATCTAGAAAAAATCATCCTGAGTGAGGTAACCCAGACTCAGAAAGACAAACATGGTATGTACTTACTCATAAGAGGATACTAGATGTGGAACAAGGATGACTGGACTGCTACTCACATCACCAGGGAGGCTATCTGGAAAACAGGACCCCAAGAAAGACACGAGGATTGCCCAATGACAGAGAAATGGAATGAGATCTACATGAACAGCCTGGACATGAGTGGGCGAGGGTCGAGGGAAAGAGAGCTTGGGGGAGTGGGAGATCCCAGCTGGATCAACAACAGAGAGGGAGAACAAGGAATAGGAGACCATGGTAAATGAAGACCACATGAGAATAGGAAGAAGCAAAGTGCTAGAGAGGCCCACAGAAATCCACAAAGATACCCCCACAACAGACTGCTGGCAATGGTCGAGAGACAGCCCGAACTGACCTACTCTGGTGATGGGATGGCCAAACACCCTAATTGTGCTAGAAACCCCATGCAACTACTGAGGGATCTGGAGGCAGAGATCCATGGCTAGGCCCCAGGTGGATCTCTGGGAGTCCAATTAGCGAGAATGAGGAGGGTTTATATGAGCGAGAATTGTTGAGACCAAGGTAGGATAAAGCACAGGGACAAATAGCCAAACGAATGGAAACACATGAACTATGAACCAATGGCTGAGGGGTCACCAACTGGATCAGGCCCTCTGAATGGGTGAGACAGTTGATTGGCTTGATCTGTTTGGGAGGCATCCAGGCAGTGGGACCGGGTCCTGTGCTCATTGCATGAGTTGGCTGTTTGAAACCTGGGGCCTATGCAGGATCGCTTGGCTCGGCCTGGGAGGAGGGGACTGGGTCTACCTGGACTGAGTCTACCAGGTTGATCTCAGTCTTCAGGGAAGGCTTTGCCCTGGAGGAGTTGGGAATGGGGGGGTGGGCTGGGGGGAAGTTGAGGGGGGCGGGAGGGGGGAGAACAAGGGAATCTATGGCTGATATGTAGAACTGAATTGTATTGCAAAATAAAAATAAACAAAATTAAATTAAAAAAAATATTTTTACTACTCTTATATGAAAATTCTTGGCAAAGAAGTCACTTTATTCAACATATAAGTTAGAGGCATGAGGAATATTAAAGATATTTAAGTTTTAGGATATGTTTGTGTAAAAATATTTCAATATGTAAAACTGGAATCCAGGGATTTAGATCTAAACTCATTCTAATTTCTCATCTTGGTTCACCTTGTAAGAATAATTTACATCATCAATAAGAAAGTTAAAAAAAGACAGGAATCAAATCACTTGGGCTTGCAGATGTGAAGTTATTATCCAATGTTTCTGTATACTTTTGTCAGAGAAATATGAAGAAGTTTGGCTAAGAGACAGTGGCGCTAGTTGTTCAGTGAAGTAAATATAATTATGTTCACTGCATAGACCAAATAAAAGTGACCAAATTTTTATGTTATAAATATTTTATTATAATTTTAAAGGTACATTAAACAAGTACCAGTAATCTCCTCAACTAACTAGGAATCTAAGTCAGGAGCATGGCTTAAGGACAGAAGTTGTGACCAGCTTGAGCATTATGGTAAGGCCCAATCTGTGATAACTGGCCTGACTAAAGCCTTATGATTAATATTTTTATTATAAATTTAAAATGTGTTGTTCAAGCATCTTGGTGCATGGGTATAGTCCCAAGCAAGGGGAAGACTGAGGCAGAAGGATGGCTCATGGACAGGAGTTAAAGTCAGCTTCAGCAACATGGTGAGACGCCCACGTAATAAGTTGAGTAATACTGTCTCAACTATAGTCTTAATGGAAGAATTAACATCCCTAACACCTCAAGAGAATTTATTTTAACTATTACAGTTGCATTGCCTGTCTTCATTATCTTTCACGTGCTTTGTCACAGAAGTCCTGAATTAGAAAGCCAATCCATAACTAAGCAAAAAAGGCTCATTGACGTTTTTGGAATTGAACAATATTATGAAGCACAGAAATAAAAGGGCTAGAAAAAAGGCTTCAGAATAGCATGTACAAATTGAAAAAGAAGACAGAGGATTATAATATGCACTCAAAGCATCTTTAATATTAACAGAGCATATTATACCAGTTCAACTATCAAAACAAAATTGTGAACTTTATTAGTATTTACCAATGTTTTCACACTCAGTCTTTTCCTTTGCCATGATATAATGAATGGTACTGTAAATTTATGTTATATAGTAGCCCTCAATTTGTGTGTGCCTGATACATAAGTCTGTCTGTCTTTTGATTATCTATCTATCTATCTATCTATCTATCTATCTATCTATCTATCTATTTCTATCATCTACCATCATCTATCATATTATCTATCTGTTTGTCTTTCATGCATATATCACCTATTAACCAATCTGTCATCTATCCATCAGCTGCCATCTATATCATTGATTTATTATCTCTTCTTCTATCTCCACCTATCTTTATCTTGTTTCTGTCTCACAGATACTTATTTTCTTCTATGTGATAAACAAATAACTATAGCTTATATTTTATAAGTGCCTGTGTCCTTTGGTATGGTCCCTTCCTTCCTGGAAACATCATTGCCTTTTGGTGGCAAACAAGTTCCAGGCTGATTCGTGATCTGGCATAACGTGCCATATTGAACACAGATCTCTAATGAGAGAATCTATCAAATGAAAAGGTCAGGAGCTTAGGCAATGTAATAGCTGCTTCTAACATGTTAAAATATCATTAAATTCATCTGCAAAGGATACAGAGAGCAGAACCTTGGAAGGAAGGGGCAGTAATCTTAGTGAAGCTTTTTCTGCAGACCCCATCTCAATCATCTTGTCAAGGAACATCTGCTTGTGCTGCTCAACCATGGTCCTACTGGATCAAATATCAGAAATGCTCAGAGACATCATCTCTGTCCATTTTTATTTTATTAGATTACAGCCAGGCATATGTTCTCTGCCTCAGCAGCATCTCTAACACATTATAAATTCTAAGCCTTCCTCCTCTGAGAGATATTCAAAATCCAGGTACAACTGTACTGGTAAAAGATTACTTCTGTAAGATTAAAATATCAAATCACTTGAGCTTCTCCATTAAAGATTACCTGGAAATGCACTGTGGTGAACAAACAACCATACTTGTACAGCAGAAGTTTTAACCTCTAGAAAGTTCTGTAGTCTAACTGGAGAGCAAACTATTTATTATTAACTATAAACAGATTTGGGATCCCTGAGGACACAATCACACTGCATGTACAGTTCATTCTGAATAAGAAAGAAGTAAATCTTCCCTCTCCTGAGTTTATCTTTGGTCTCTTGATTTACTCAGATTCTCTCTGTCAATCAATTTACTCCAGAAAAGGAAGAAAACTCAAATATCAAAAACCTACTATTACTTGATAGAAAGAATGAAATTCTGCTATAAAATAAATATCACACAAGAGTATATTAAGGGACATTATCTTTTGTTACCCTAACTTCTGGAATGATGCTACATAATGGCCACCATGCTACAGTATCTTCAATAATTGAGCGACTTCCGAATGCTAACAGAAATAGTTTATTGATCAGCTGCAAAGAAAACACAATGAAGTCCAAAGGGCATTATACAAAGATGTGAGACCTGCTTTCAGACTTGACTGCACATGAGCCAGATTCTGACCTTCAGATGCTGCTTCGGGTAGATCCTCCCACTGATTGAAGGAGCAAAATGATCTCCAGGGACCATTTACACATATCTACAACAACAAGGTTCAAATAATGTAACTGAGATACTCTGTAAAATCTACCAAGAAGGATTACTATATTGGATTCAGTATTATAAAACTGGGGCAAGTGTTCCAAACTGTGTAATACAGTCTGATTAAAGTTGAAATGCTCCATTTTAATATTAGGTATATATTTTAAAGGCATTTAATATTAGGTACCTATTTTAAAAGTAGAAATCAGAACAAAATAAATATTTCCAAATGCAAATACATGCTTGAGGCTGATTTTATTAAGTATCCACAGCAATTCTCTAAGACCCATAGAGAAAAACTAGAACGAGCCTTCAGAGGAAATAATTTTAAACTGGGGAAGACTATATATAGAAGGAATAAGCATATTGCCTTAGAAATTCAAATTGGAATATTGGGGAATACTCCATCATGATTTAAATAACTTAAATGTAATCATTTGAAAATATGGAATAAAAGTCATTACAAAAATTACTGTTTAATTTAATTTTGTTTTGCTGTTTTGTGTACTTGCAAGCACAAGGTTCTTATGAATATAATACTTCATTTTCATAACTATAGTGCTCATAACTTTTATATCAATACTTAGATATATACATGGAAAAAGTTAACGCTTTTCAAAAAAAATTCAGCGTATTATATTGGCCTTTTGCTAAAAATATAACTAGCATGTACATCCTTTATTAAATACTCAGATATAGTCATGGAAAAAGTTAATGCTTTTCAAAAAAATTCAGAATATTATATTGGCCTGTTGCTAAATATATAACTAGCATGTATATCCTTTATTAAACTAACACTGAAAACCTTTACTATAGTACTTACTCCCCCACCGGAAATAAAATCACAAAGGAGGGGACCAGAGAAAGGATGGGTGACAAGTATTTCAAATCTCACAATGAAATATTGCCGAAAGAAAAAAGATAGATATAGTGAAAACTGCAAGCAAATTCCATAAAAGTATGCATGTCTTACTTTGTAATAGTCTAACCACCTAAAGGTAGACAAATGGAATTTTGTGTCTTCAAAGCACCACAAAGACACAAAGTCTTAAAGCTACGAAATTGTGGCATTGCTGAAGACAGAGGACATGCACACACTTGCAAAAATTATTCTTATTCCATAGAAGTTATATAAAAGACCCTTGGAAAACTTAACCTTGTGATTAGTCTCAGTTTTCCTGCCCACATTAAATTGTACTATATAATGTACACAATTGTATTTTCCCCTGAAATGTTTCATAGCTAATGAAATCATCCACATCCCTTGATTCTATTTCAAGATGAATGAAGAGGTTATTCTTCTCAAATAGATATCTACCACAGCAAGATTATGTGGTGAGTTGGTAATGAAGAAACCATTTGGATTTTATTCTTCAGTGAAATAAATACACATTGAACTATGAGTCATTATTATTTTACTTAGAATCCATATAAATAACCAAATCTATTACTACTTCAAACAAGAATTAATTGTAAGGAGAACAGTAAAAACAAAGCCCTTCAAATACGACAGGGAGGTAGCATGAATACTTATTAACTATGCATTTACTATGTGTAAGGCAAATACTAAGGGCTTTGTTTACATTTTAACTTCTCACAATAATCTATCAGATAGCTAATATTATTAATATCTCCATTTCTAATAAAGAAAATTAGGCTCAGAGAACAAATGTAAGCAGGGGCAGTGTTAGAGTATCATGACTGTGTATCAAAAGACATTACTTGTATACTCCAACTTGAGGTCAGAAATGGATCCTGAGCTACTCTAAGTTGAAAATCAGATCTATGCATTCATGAGAAATGTTGGCCACAGCACAGATGTGGTAATGGTTCCAATGTACCTTGGCATTACAGGACTCAAGGAATACATCAGATGTGGAAGAACATATGAGTGAGCATAAAATGTCTATGATGGCTTCTCCTGGTCAGTGTTAATTGATTTACATAATACAGGACAGGCAGAACAAAGCGGCCATGAAAAACAGATAATATGAGGAAAATGTAATTGCTCCCATCTCTATATCATTTTCTTTTCATTCTTCCCACCTCCAAGTTCAATATAATCTTCTTAGTTTTAGTGATTTCTCAGTTTTCTTCTTTCATACCAATTTAATAAATACTCCTTAGTTTAAAGACAGCTCACTGGCTAGGTCAAAGTCATACTACTTTCCTCCCAAATGCTCTATGATTAGCAAGTTATCTTCTGGATTTTAAATTTGTCAACTTTGGTCCAATTTAAAACTCAAGTTTCATCTGGGCAGTGTTGGTGCATGCCTTTAATCCCAGGACTCAGGAAACAGAGGCGGGTGGATCTCTGAGTTTAAGGCCATTCTGGTCTACAGAGTGAGTTCCAGGACAACCAGAACTGTTACACAAAGAAACCATATCTCTGAAACCAAAACAAAACAAAAACAAACAAACAAAAGAACCCTCAAGTTTCATTCAATAAATCTATGATTGAAATATGTTAAGACCCTACATTCTATAGCTTCATTTCAAATCCAAGTGTACAAGTCAAATCTACAGTAATAATGAAGAGAACAGGTCAAGTTATCCTAGGAAAACTGATAGGAGAAGGAGCCCTCAAACTCTGACCAGCATCAGAGTTCACGTCCAGGGGCTAAGAGAATCCCCAACAGTAATTTGCTAGTAGTCAGTTTTTGGATATGCAAGGATCATAAATAAAGGTTTCTTTTTTAAAATACTCAATAACTCTTAATAGATTTGATATATTGTATTTATCATATATCTCACGTTCAGTCTACTCAATGCACATTGACAAGTAAGTCCACCATGACTGTGCTTCTGTATAGACCTTCCCATTCTCCAATAATAATGTAGGGACTAACCTTCCAAATGAAATTAACTTGGGAAAATTCTAATTTTTAATTGACATCAATAATGTAAATGGGTCAAAATAATATCATATAAACAATGAAATAATATTTAGCTGTTGCCATTATTACATTTGTTGCTAAAGCTACATACACAACCTGACTCGTTTAAAATAGAAAATGAGTGGATGTGAAACTATACCTCATGTTTTTGTTGTTTTAAATCATAAAAATAAAGACATAGCCTTTATGAAAATTTTAATATGGAAATTATAATTCAAGCATACTTCAAAGTCCTTATAATATATAATATTCTGCTATTTGAATTATATATTTCACACCTTTGCTTCTCAGGTCCACAGGAAAATGAAGAAAATTATCTACTTTTAACACATTAACCTCATGCAGAATTAAAATAGAAGTTTAACTGCTGGTCTCCTAAAACCTAGTGCACATCAACAAAAATGCATATGCAAGATTCTTATCTCTCAGGTTGTCTTCACATTTAACCATTTTTGCTAAGAAATATATTTACTCTATTTCCCTGCACCAAATTGATTCCCACAGAATTATTCATATAGTCAACCTAACTTGTTTAAGTCAAAGAATGCTGCAAAGGCTATAGAGTGCTCAAAGTAATAAAGTTACTTAAGTTTGTATTAATAATATGAAAGTCTACAGGGATTTAGTGAACTAGTTATTTTAAAGTAATCCCTCCCATTGGCTAACCTAGTACACCGTAAGTCATTCATTTTAACCACCATGCATATTCTACTTTATTAATCTTCTCCTGATAGCATAACTCAAGATCATTAGCCAGATCAGAGCTCTGGTGTCATTTCTTTATTTAAATCATAATGCCTGAAAATGTGACATTTGTAAATTTTTTTAAATGAATTTCTAGATGTACTTGTAGCATGAATCTAAGGAGTCTTATTAATAAAACCAAACCCAAGGCCAGTTATTGGGGTGAATGCTGGAAGATCAGAGAAGCAGAATAAGCCACAGCTTCCTTACCTCGGCAGTTCCTCAGCTGATCTTGTTTCCTCAGACTAGAAGCTTTTGAGTCCTCATCCAAATGGATCTCAGCGGAACTGCTTCTCAAAAGCCTAAAAGCTTAACCAGCTAAAAGCTTCTAGTTTCTGGTCTTCATGCCTTATATACCTTTCTGCTTTCTGCCATCACTCCCTGGGATTAAAGGCTCACTTTCTGGGATTAAAGGTGTGAGTCACCATGCTTGGCTGTATCCTTGAACACGCAGAGATCCAGGTAGATCTCTGCCTCTGGAATGCTAGGATTAAAGGTGTGTGCTACCACTGCCTATCCTCTATGTTTAATATTGTGGCTGTTCTGTTCTCTGACCCCAAATAAGTTTATTGGGGTGCACAATATTTTGGACAACACAATACCACCACATGTACTATTTGCTAGAATACAGTCCTATGATTTGGTAGTCCAATGTACTTTTATGTGAAGAACACTCCTCTGAAATATTCATAAACTTCAAAAATAAATATAAATAATCAAGCAAAAGCCCCAATGAACAAGACATCAATTGCATGACCATCAAAGTGAGGAGAAAATATGTTTTTCAGAAGGTCTTAAAACAAAACCGCATTTCATATTCAAGGGCGAATCAAAGAAGGACTGGGAGGCTTCGTCAAGTATTAAGTCTAAATACCATAGTGAGAAACAAAAGGATACAACATTTTTTATTACTATTTTTTTTTATTTTTCGAAAAAAATCTAAGGGCCATAACATATATGAGAAACAAGGTACTTACTGCATCTGACATCTGCTTTCAACATACACTGAACCTATCATCTGCACAACTTCAATCTCTGGGGCATTATTTCTCTCTTCCTAAACAGCAGAGATGTGGGTATTACACATTGCTTTCAGACAGTCTGCTTCAACCACAGCCTTTTCACATTCTTCTATTTGCAACAGCATTAGGAAACAGCCCCATTCCTCAGAGCCATCAGGACGCTTGAAGCAATCCACATCTGCTTCCTTGTATGGAATTTCAAATCTAATCACAAAATAAAATTTTTCTGTCCTCTGTGTTTTTTTTTTCTCTTAGAAACTTTAGTGAATTTATATACCAAGTCCCTTCACCACACCACAGAGCACTAAGTAGTAAGAATCACGTTACTGCAGCTCCTTAGATTATCACTGATAAGAGGGAGCTTTTACATTTATATTGGGTTCTCAAGAACTCATGCCATAGCATTCAAATAATTAATAATTCATGGAACCAAATTACAGTCGTAGAAGGAAACAGCTTCTTTAACTAGTTCTTTCATAATCCTTTGATTTATGTATGACAGCACAGAAGAGTTCTAGCAGAGGTTAATAAAAAAGAAAGAAAGAAAAAAAGGCAGAAAGAAAGAAAGAAAAAACATCCCAGACATAACACTTGAGTTTCAAAATTAGGACTGCCTTGGCACAGGCTGTGTTTGTTGTGGCATCATGGGAGTTCTGTTGCTTTGAGCAGTCAATTCAAAGGGACTCATTTTAAACGAGCATCTGGCGATTACGGATGTCCAGAGCAAAGGGTGAAATGTGGGACATAGGTGGGGGTAGGCAGGAAAGCCAGCTCAAGGGCTGCTTTAGACAAAAAAGGATGGCCCTCCCACTGTTTCTAAAATGTAGAGTTTAATATAAGTTCTGGGAAGATATTTTAGACCTAAATTTACCATTTTTTTCATTGTCTCTCCAACTCAAAACAGATCAGCAGGAAAAATCCTCTGTGTGTGTGTGTGTGTGTGTGTGTGTGTATGTGTGTGTGTGTGTGTCTGTGTCTGTGTCTGTCTGTCTGTGTTCATTTCGTATATGACTACAGATTTCCATAATTCAACATTATAGTTTCTTCTAGACATAAACTGCCCATAATTTCCAACATTTATAGATTGTTATACAGAAAAATTCATACACCATCAGCCCCAGAGCTCTTAGTGTATAAATTTCAATCCACAATCTCATCAGGGTACACACTATTTTTGTCATGTGAGAAAGTATTTACTATGGTTCCAAACTTCATTTCTCTCCTAATTAATGATGCTGAGCAATTTTTCCATGTGCATATTGGTAAAAGGCTCAGCTGTCACTAACTATAAAAAAAATCTAGGCTTTGAGGTCATGGTAGAGTTAGAGGAAGATTTTCACATAAGTTTATATAAATCAATGGTTTTTGAAACAGTGAAACACTATCTTCTCTTAGCCAAACCTGACCTCTGACCTCATGACTAGATAATGCTCCAATTTAGAAGAGAACTCTAAAAATGCCCGCTCAGCCTTTAGAGATTTTGCTATTTTGATTTTTCTGATGCCTTGTCTGTTGATTTTCATCATCCAAAGAAAGATGTTCTCTATATAACTGTTCAAAATTCTGAGAATAAGTCAATGAGTGGTCAGTTGCAGACATAATATCTATATCAAAGCCCCCCCACACACACACCTCCCATCACAGAGTATCAAATAAAACGGAGTGAGAAAGACCTAAGCTCTGGAGGATGGGAACTGTGTGAAATACTGCCTTATGGATGTGACATGGCTGTAGCATAAGTGAACTCTCAGTAGCTGTTGTAACTCATACACAGCCTGCATGCGTTCAAGCCAGTTAGAAATTCTAGCTCAGAGTTGGAGGCCCTGGCTCCAGAGTCCCTTCTACTAGCTGAAGCCCTGTTGGTAGTTGGTGGCTGCTGGAGAAGGAATAGCCACTTTTCTTTGGGGTATGGACTTAGGTTCCCCGAGCCCCTGTAGTTGAACCAGTACCCATGTGCCTGTAGACAGTACTTATTGGACTAAGTGGATCACTTAATAATAACAATAATAATAATAATAATAACAACAATGATAAAGGAGATGAAGCTAGGAGGGAAATGTGGTGTATTATGGTATGGATGCCTGGGACGAGATGGAAGGAAGGAGTTGGTAGAGAATATGCTCGAGATACATTACATACATGAACAAAATTTTCAAAGGATGAATTGAAAAACATCCTCTACTGGGAAATTTACCTTTATTTAGTATGTCTAAAGGTTACTATCATTAAATGTTTTTTTTTTTTAAAGAAGATAAACTGGAGTTTACTTTCCTTACTTGAAAATTCAAGTGATGTGATAGATATCCATGATTAGAATGAGATGACTAAGAGATTAATAAAGCACACCCCTGGGATCTTTGTGAGGATATTCTGGACAAAGTTAGACCTTCAACTTTCTAACATCATTGATGCTTTGGTACAAACTGAATAAACTATTGTGTTGTTGAGGCAAATTTGGAAGGTAGGACTTGGATAGAATAAGTATGTGCCTTTAGGTTGCTCCTAAAAGGGGCTATATCTTGCTTGGAGCATTCCTTTTCTCTCTGCTTCCTAGCTGAAATGAGATGGATTGTTCTGCTATGTCCTCTCCACCACAGTGGACTGAAATCTCCAAAATTGTAAGTGTAATGCATATTTTCTCTTAAGATTTTGTATCAGATGATCTGTCACAGAGTACTATCTACCAGAATATGTAGATTACAGGCTGACAGTGGATCACTCACAATTTATCAACACAGGTAATAGCTTATATTTTTCTCTTCTGTTATCTAATTCTGTAAGATCATAATTTCTTGGTGTTTAAGGTCCTCCATTTCTTGTACTGTTGAGCAATGGTAGGACACTGTTCTAATGCGTTAGTCAATAACTCTAGAAAGAGAGGTTAGGGAGACTCAAGTGCATGTCTCTAGAAGGTATCATGCCTCTGAAAAGTAACAAGACATAAGGAGACAGTTGTGTAGCTTGGTCTTTGTGAAGGGCCCCTGGCAGTGGGATCAGGATCTATCCCTAGTGCATGAGCTGGCTTTCTGGAGCCCATTACCTATGGTGGGATGCCTTGTTCAGCCTTGATGCAGGGGAGAGGGGCTTGGTCCTACCTCAACTGAATATACCAAGCTGTGCTGACTCTCCATGGGAGCCCTTACCCTTTTGGAGGAGGGGATGGGGGGGTCAGGAAGAGAGAAGGCTGAGGGGGAGCAGAAGGAGGGATGAGAGGGGGATCTGTGGTTGGTATGTAAAATGAATAAAAACATTCTTAAATAAAGAAAAGAAATAGTAAAGTGGCTAAAAGATGTTTAATCTTTAAGACTTTCTGGGGCAGAGAATACTAAGTGCTGAGCTCCTAAGCAGGAGTGAGAGCACAGTGAATAGCTGTCAAGTTGTCATCTCTACCAAGGTCACCTGACTCCACTTCCGGAGCAGACTTCCTTGCAGAAGAATGAGAGGTGTGTAGCTTTCCCTGGAGCAGCTGAGGAACAGGCTGGTAAACTCAAATTTAGCATTTCTGATTTGGGGGCATACAACAACACTTCCATGTTTAGAATTGAAAAGCAGGTTGTAATTTGAAAAAATTTAGTTCTATTCTGAGCACCCTAAGAAGTAGCCACAATGATTGTCACCCACAGATTGCAATCAGGTGAATAAAATCTCATGCCTAACACTCAGTGCTTCTGTCGAATGTGACATAATGACTATGCAGACTGAGACTCCACGTCAAAAGGTTTCCCTCCCATATTCCCCAAAGTGGCAGGACACTAGCACGTTCAAAAAGATCTTCTTGGTCACAAATTCAAAAGACTATCTACTAAGCTTTTTATGGTTGAAAGTACTCTTTGATTCCCAATATAGTATGTATAAATATAGTGTGATCTCAAATCCTTATCAGGTTTTTACAAATGTCCATTTGAAGGATTTTGTAATTAGGGCACTTTCTCAAGCTATATTTTATACAATTCAGTTGACATTATATATAAAGTTCAATTCTGCTTTGTTCTTAATTTATTATGCCACCTGCCTTATGAGGGCTGGTTCTTTCAGATATATTCTCATTGGGGGATTACATTATCAGGACACAAATAATTCAACATCTCTATCCAGTGTTGTTCTTTTCTAGTACTGTGACTTCAAATGCTACAGCACTGTCTCGTGATGGAACATCAAAGCTTTTTTCTTTTTCTTAGCATTTGTCATGAGCTGACACATTGCATTTGATAATGACTTTCAGCCTTGTAGAGCTGAAATAATACAATTGTAAATATGGTCATAAACAGGACCAGCAATGATTTAATCAGGAAACAAGGAGTAAAATGAGCTTAAAATAAGCACACAGCAAGTGCCTCACACACGCTCCTATTGTGTACTCTACTTCTTGTTTCTGCTCCAGTACTTTCTGATTGGATGCTGGTTATTACACTTGAAGATATGGCAAGTATCCAACCCATAAACAAAAGTGTCTCTCGGATTCTAGCCATTTCATCAGGTTAGTGCAATGCTCATGGGTAGTGTGGCAAGGAAGGTCAATACTGAGCCCATTACAAACTAAATCTGGCTTCAGTACTCCAGTTTAGCTCTTCAGAAGCTGTATGGAACACCTGCTATTAGAATTTTAAGCCAGGTAATAACCATTACGAATTCTGCTTTGCACCTCTTATTTTATAGCCTAAAAAGATGTACTCAGAGAACAATATATCTTCTAGAATAGCGATATGCCTTTTGGAGGTCATGCTATGAAAATGGCATTCAATGAAAGCTTGGATTTGGCATCTTTCTGTGTAAGATTTCCCAAAGCAAGAAATAAATAAAGCATCATTATTCAAAAATTACAGCAGCTGATAAATTCTGATTATATGTTCAGCATTATTTCTTTTATTATATAACTTCTAATTCTGCAAATATCACTTCATGTGAAATCAATTTATGTGGCAGGGAAAAATAAACTAAGATATTCATAAATAACTAACTATATACAAAGTATTTAATCGTATACTGATCTCAAAGTAAGACCCAGAAGAGCTCTTGCAAATATTCTATACCTGAAATTATATAAATATATTATATATGATGGTATTCACATCAATTTAATTTATATACAACATTGGACCAATGTTATATGTTTTCTTAAGAATATTTAAGGTTCATCAGTAATTGAAGTGACTTGTTAGGATTATTCTGCTCTTGATATATACCATCAGTTACTTTGGGCCATGAAGTGTGTTGGATCTTTAAGAATCTATTGTGTATTTCTTTAAAATAAAAGCATTCTCTCATATAACCACTATAGATTTATGAAATAAATATTTATATAGTTCCATTATCAAAGGATTGCATTTATATTTTCCCACTTGCCTCTATAATTGTTTCAGAGTAAAGCAGCTTTCCTGAAAAGTATCTCTGTCATCTCATGTCTTGAGCACTCCCTCCACACTTTGTCTTGCTGAGTTTCCCAGAACAATTATTTTTAGAACCTGTACTGAACTGATATTTCTTGTGAATGAACTTTTTTGAAATCTATTTCATGGCCTCAGCACAACCTAAGCCAGACACACTATACCAGTTTGTCCTTGCATCAGTCAAATCAACTTTGCTCACTTGATAGAGGTGGTACACATCCATTTTCTCCACTATGTCGTTACAATATTGATATCCTAGTTAGAAGGGAAAGACAATGAAGGAAACAAAAAAATATGTCTGTTTTTTCATGGGATCTACATTTTCTCAAGGATCTGAGACCATACCATGTGAATGGAAAAGAGAGAGGAAGTGGTAAAAAAAGGAAATCAAAAAAGCATAAGAAAAACAAAATAAACATACAATAAGCACACAAATAAATCCCAGTAGTAGTGGGCACTACTTGGAAACAAAATATGGGTACTATTAGTAGACTAGGGCTAGATTATAAAAGGTAAACTTGGCCAAAAATCTCTTTGTAAGGTAAAGATTTCTCAAAGAACAAAATGGTGAGGAGTTGTGTAAAAACAAAACAGAACCAAAAACTAAAACAAAAACAAACATGTTACTAGGGCTGGAAAGATGATTTAGAGGTTAAAAATGCCTGCAGCTATACCAGAGTACTGAAACTCAGTTCTCAGCACTTACAACAGGCAGCTCACAGTTGCCTGTAAACTCCAGCTCAAGGGGATCTAGTACCCTTTTCTGTCCTCTACCACATAATATCTCTCTCTCTCTCTCTCTCTCTCTCTCTCTCTCTCTCTCTCTCTCTCTCTCTCTCTCTCTCTCTCACACACACACACACACACACACACACACACACACACACAGCCATGAACATGCACACAGAGGGCAGGGAGAGACAGAGAAATACAGGGAGAGAGAGAGAGACAGACAGGCAGATAGATAGGCAGACAGAAATAAAAAGAGACAGAGACACACAAAGAGAAAGATAGAGAAAGAGGTGGGTTAAATCTTTAAAAAGCAGTTTTGGTGGAAGAAATAGGAAAGTCCAGGCAATAACGAATGCAGGACTTGCATACATATTGGTTAAGCAAATTTCTGATCATATTAAGACTGCAGACCACACTAGTAGGCTTTTTTTATTCTGAGAACAAATGAGCAATGGTATGAAATAATCTAGTTTTTCTTCTGAAAATGAATTGTAGGTTATGCCAAGCAGACAGAGAGACCAGAAGGGCATCAAGTATCATTAATACCCAAATCTCAGTCTTTGATCTATGGAGAATGTCCCTTCATTGATTTTCAAAGGAACGATTCTGGTATATCTTATTTAGCTGCAATTTTATATTCACAACATTAAATTCTGAGACACATTAATTGTGTATATACAGTATTTTATGGCATTATATATGAAAAATGTTTAACCAGACAACATATCTACAACTCATAAGAAACATTTTGAATTGAATCTTTCAGTTTGTAACTCTCAACTGTGAGGACCTCCTGCAAAGAAAAAACAAAAATAGTATTTTCTAAAACATAGATTATTTAATTTCATATTTTGTTAACTGAGCATTATTGATTACATTTAGGATAAAACTCCTCCCTGAAATCATAATGTCACATGTTATTATGTCATTGCACTGAAAGTGACAACAATAGAGCTTAGAGGTCAGGTTCACTGTCTTCAGAGAATGTGACTGCATGCTTCTCCAGCCTCATAGGTTACATGGCATGTACCAATTTTAAAAACAATTTCCTGCACACTTTGTTCTTGGGAAAACCAGCTCTTTGTTTTTTGCTTTCTGATGATACACATAGTTCAGGCAGAATGGGTGCAACACAAGGAATAATGAAGAATAATGGAAGTGCACCTCATCCTTCCAAAATATCAAACTCATGCAGGAAAAAAAAACAGCCAAACAAAACACAGAAATTTCCCTTGAAAATCGTTCCCCCTCTTTGGAAAAGAGCATTAAAAATAAAACGTGAACTTCATTCTAGACGCTGACCATTAGGGTCACGCTTATTACATTTCTAATAATTAAGTTCTGATTAAATATTTCTACCATCTAGTATATGATGAAAGGATAGTCTTAGCCATGTTTTAAAGTCACCAAGAAATTAGTCATTTAAAGAGGAAGATAGTACCACTATTGTCTACAAAGTAGAAATAGACACTACAATAATCATGCATCCATTACTTAATACAAATTTATTGTATCAGCAATATTCTGTACCAGTCTTAATTTTAAATATTTTATTTTTTCCTGTTAATAAAGACTCTTCTTGATGATAGGAATAAGTCATCAGGTTAATGTTGTAATAAGTGATTGCAAATATTTTATATCAGCTAACTAGTGTACCCAAAGATTTGGGGTTACCAAAAACACATAACAACAACAAAAGAGCCTCTGTCATTGTTAGCTTTTAGTTATATGTTTTTAAATTTATGTAGCTCTAATACAGAGCCTTCCTCATGCTAGAAAACTGCTGTATAAATTGAGTTATACCCTATCCCTATGCAACTTTAGTATTCATATGTCCTTGAACTGTTTCATAGATATGCACCAAGAAGAATTCACCATCAGGAAAGTTTGTTGTTGTTTGAATTTCTACAACAAACTGAAAAACTGATATTGAAACTCACTTTAGAATTGAAGATTAGAACATTCAAAACTCTAAGGTTTATTTTCACTATCTTAGAGCATTCGAAGATTTAACAGCAGCATATATAAAGAAACAGAGAGAGGCAGGGGCTTGCTACACATGCGACTCTATGAATTTTATCCCTTGCTAACCAGCAGCAAAGAGGTAATCTCGATATTGAATGCTCAGCTGCAGCTGCCTCTTATTCTAAATTCTCGAGGTAATGATCTCCTTTGCTCAATACAAGTTTTGCATTCTCAAATTATCATTAGCTACCCGATTTATATATTCTATGCCCCAACTCAAATCAGTTTTGAAAAGATGCCTCATATTTAATGAATAATCTGTTGAGATAAGTTTCAGTTTTATTTGTAAAGAGGAAATTGTGCCCTTAGCCTTCAGTTTTTAGCTAAAATCTATAAACAGAAATAGCTTTGCAATTTTCATATATCTCCCTGGAAATTTCCTAGCGCAAAGCATGTGAAAATGTTTAGAGTTTCTCTTTTATCATCTCTCAAAAAACTCATTGTTACAAATGAAAATATCATTTCCAACAAACATTTTCAATTCAACATAAACACACATTGCAAACAATGACTTAAACTAATTCTAAGACCATGCTATTAACATACAAGGATATTGGTAGTTAGATTAACCACTGCAGATGGTAACAATATTCTTTGTGTTTAAAGTGGTTTCTGTAAAAGACGCCCACTGAATATATGGATTGTTTATACTGTAACTTTACCTCCTGACTGTCTGCTGCCTTCCAACAATGCCATCAGATGTGACAAGGAAAATAACTCAGAATAAATTCAAGACACTAGTTCAACATGTGTTTCCTTCTATCTTTCAAGGAGCAGTGTGAGGCAATGAAATAAACTAGAAAAAAAGCCCTACTTGAAATTCATATTTGAAGCAAAGAAATTGAGGTATGAATTAATGTGCTGAAATGAGTACAGCATGCATATGGACTATTAATATTCAATTACTGTTGGAGATGGAGGGTTGGGATGCAATGAAAGCTTGCCCACCATGTAATGTTTAATATCCTCAGTTTGATTGGAGAGAAGGATAGAATGGGATGCAGATGAGCTTATTATTGTTGTGCTGTGAGATGTCTTTCTATATGAAAGGCATGTGAATATGTGTTGCTCTGATTGGTTGATAAATAAAGCTGCATTGGCCTATGGCAGGGCAGGAGGGAGCCAGGCAGGAAAATCCAAAGAGATAGTAAAAGGAGAAAAATTATTTTATAAGCGGCTGAGGGACTGCAGGGCCGGGTGGGACTGGAGGAACTTTCGGCTACAATTTTGTTTTGTACTTAAGTTTTCATACAACTGAGCATAAAGGCACTTATTCATATGCTAAATAGAGACAGAACATTATTAGCTGTTGCACTAAACCCCTTTCTCACTGAGATGTGTTGAAGTCATCATTCCTGGTTACCTATAAATGTAACTATTTTTTTGAAATAGAAGCAACAGATAAGGATGATGTCTTTAAAGTGAACCAGAGAATAGACTGACTGATATTATCATAGGAAGAGGCACATGTAGTTGCACAACAAGTACAGAAGAAAAGCATCACAATAGCAAGCAACTAGACTACCCTAGATGTCCATCATCATAAGAATGGATAATGAAACTGAGGTAATTACACATAACAGAATTTTTTTCAATTGCAAAGAAAAATGAAATTGGTGGACTTCTGCTGCTTAGGCACAGGTCACACCAGTCAGAAGCTAACAGGTGAGGGCCCTGCCTACCAGCTGAACTGTCCCACACCCCAGATTCTGTTCTCAAAGACCCATTCCACAGCCCACACCCTTCCGTCTCACACACCAAGGGACTTCTGCTGCTCAGATTCAGGCCACAGCAATCAGAAGAACAGTTGTAGGCCACATCAGTTATAAGAACAGGTGCAGGCCACACAAGTCAGAAAAACAGAGATCTCCTGCTGCACCTTCAGCCAAACAAGAAGCCAGAAGGCCAGCCTCCAACTTGGACAGAGTCTTCTTAATATATCAGAGGTCATGCTGACCACCAGAAATTCCAGCCACAAAGACCAGAAGACCAAAGAAGGAACAGAACCCAAGTAACAAAACATCCATCAAACAAAAACAAATTCAGAATTCAGAACCTAGACCTATGATCATTGAAAACCCAGATGTCTAAACACCAGTGTAAAAATATAATCAACAGAACACCACTTAAATTGGACCAGAAAATAAAGTCCCTACACCACATAATAATCAAAACACTAAACACACAGGAAAAGAAAAGAAAAAATATTAAAAGCTGCAAGTCATTCTATGTGTGCTAAGTATTTAATGACAAGAGATTGAATATCAGAACCTTTTAGAAATAGGGCAGCATGAAGACTGCTCTAGCTAGCAGCTCTGCAAAGGACTCACTCTGTGCTGCAGATGCTAACTGCTTATTCTTTAAAGTGAAAATAATATAAACATTGCACAGACTTAGGGACTGGGATTGTTCATTTAAAAAAATTTCAAATAGGCTGATGCCATTGTAGTAAAAAAAAAAAGCAAGAAGAAGTCTGGAGAGTAAAACAAGGGACTGATGATTTTCGAACTAAAGAATGAATACATCAAAACTTGAGCATTTTCCGTCTTCTGATGGGGGAAGCTATGGAAACGATACCATGTTGATTTTCTCAAAGTGTCATTGTTACTCTGATAATAGAAAGATAGCTGATTTGTCCTGGGAAACACTGGGAGAGAGATAAGTTTGGAAGCTCAAATAATATGTGAAGCAAGAAAGAAAATAGGGCATTCCCTGGAGGCAATGGTGCCAATGGTATTTATGATTTTAGAACTCAGTAATAGACACAGATTATCTATCCATCTACATAACTACCTGCCAACATTCATACATATACACAAATATGACTCTCCATGCACCAACAGTTTGAAATTCTAGGTTTAGACTATAGAAAATGTCCCATTAATGTCTCACAGCTAAAAAGCCAGCCTCCAAAAGGTAGTCCCTTTTCCTCCTACTTAGTTGGGCATTTGCAGTTAATCATAGTTGAAGGTTTTCTGACAAATGTCTGATTTCCTCATCTATGAGTTTAGAAAGCCATTAAAATAAGCATAATAAATTTGTCTCTTCCTAGAATTTTCTGGTATTAAATCTCAACATAAGATAATTTGACTAGGTTCAGCCCCCCAAATTAATCTAATAGATGGATTTATGTGTGCTTAGTAATTGTATGATCATAAGGGGTCATAAAAGCATGTTTCCATCCAAGGGCACTTTTCTCTGGTGTCAATCCCATATCTGCCCTTTAGCGGCTTAGTATCCATAGCGTTAAAGTAGGTCAGTAAACAAATGGGGGTCTAATTTTATGTTTTTATGGTTCATATTCTAATTTTTAATAAGGTTAATAGTTACCTGAATTAGTATTTATTTAGACTTCATAATATGTCAGCTTTCAGCCACAGGCTCAACGTTCATTCATTTAATCCACTCAACAACATTTTATGGAAAAATCTAATGTTCTGTTCGTTTTGATATGATAAGCAACTTTTTAGAAATAAGCAGACTTAAGGCTAAATTGGAGGTCTGGGTATGTTTAAGTTATTAGGTTATCATATGAGTTGCTAATATCAAATCTGAAAAGGGAAGATCTAGTCAAGGAGGATTGGATAGAGAGATGGAGGGGAGCACATGAGTACAGTGCATTCATTTTAAACCTATTGGTTCTTAACAAGACTCTCCAGGGACAAGATCCAGCTCCATCTGTACCTGTGCATGTGTTTTGTGTTACATGAGATGATTTACCTAATCCCTTCACTCATTGTTCTCACTGTCAAGTAGGAAAATAAATGAAACTGAATCTACAGGATAATGAGAGGACTCAAAGGCGATGTAATGGTGTGCAGAGAAAGGACAACTTGCATTCCTCACCTGTCCCCAGTTTGAGCAGCAGCAGCACTACCACAAGTGATGACTGATTGCCTCAGCTATTTCAGCAGCAGTTTGGCAAATATAAGACAAGGGGTATCACAAAGAGGACTCACGTGGTGGTTAGATAATGATAAGCTTATTATCCTAAAAACAAACAAACAAACAGCAATCTGATGTATATTGACAAAAACCTAGGAAATGCCATCTGTTTTAGATACTTTTTTGAGTTTTCAAAATTAATGCAACATATATACAATCTAGTGCACAATGGAACTGTTCATCTTAGTGTTCGGCTAGCAGCTTCCAGCTCTGTAAACTCTCCCTGCACTTTAGACCCGAATTTAACTCACAGCAATTGATGTTTCTTAATACATGCTCTAGATATGCCTAATCTGAAAGGAGAGGGAAGCATTTGTCATTTCCACTCCTAATCCATCAGTAAGTCAGATTCTAACAGCCAATCACGTAAATGAAAGGAACAGAAGAGGGAGATAAGCCTTTTAGGGACGAGGGAGCAGCTCTTAGGAACTGCTTCTGTTTAACTGATTATAGGTTTAGACTGAAAAATGCCTGCAGTGAGCGATCTCAATTCAGAAAAAAAACAAACCACCATACGACAAAAATGTAAGGAAAGAAGGTTGCAATACTGTGAAATGCTGTCAGGAATTCTTATGTGGCCTCAAAAATATATAAAGCCTTTGAATACTTAAAGTTAAATATATCTCTAGCTTATGCCACAGAACTAGCATCTTATGTACATAAAAAAATCAAAATTATGTTGTATGGGTAAGTAAAATTAGCTGTGTCCTTACATGCGTTACCTTTGGTTTAAAACTTTCTTGATGCTTTTCAATCATATTGTTACATTTTTGTACTCAGCTCTAATCAGATAATTAGATCTTTGAATATGTCCTCTTCACAGAAACATTTCAAAGCTTTAGCAAAAAAAATTACTGAGGTAGGTGACATATTAGAGTATGTTCAAAGAGCTAGACATACTTTTCAAATCATGTGGTATTTTACAAAGAATATACATTTTCCCTATATGATCATAACAGTAACAAAGTAAAAAAAGTAGAAATTATTTCCAAACCACCTACAGATATTAATATTATAACTTGGAGGAAAACTCATATTCAAATTGCAAGGATTAACCTATGGGCTTGGGAAGAAGACATTAAGTCATGTTACACATGATGAAGTCTCAGAACTTTTCATATTTTATGTTGAATGCTTTTGACATTAACCTTGTATTTTCAGATTTATTAATGCTGTTTTATAGAAGGAAATACAGTTCAAAGAATTCAAATTATGATTCCACTCAAGTAGTTTTCTCAAGTAGTAAAATCTAAGTAAGATATCCAAAAAGAGTCAAACTTAACTATATCATTCCCAGAATGCAGTTCTCTATACTAATGGGATAGGATGGGACACAATTATGACAAAGCAAAGACAGAAACCAATCTCTTTCCATAAAAGAGAAAACAAGTTCTGAATGTAATGAAATAATTGCATTGTTGGCCAATAGAAAATCCCATGTTGAATTCATAGGGGAAAACATGTATTTTGTCAAGTTGATACAACCTTGGGTCATCTGGGAAAAGGGAACCTAAGTTGAGAAAATATCTCCACCACATTGGTGTGTGGACAAGTCTGTGGTGGCATATGCTTGGTTATTGACTGATGGGAGGTCTTAGCCCACTGTGGGCAGTGTCAACCATGGGCAAGTGATTCTAGGTTGTATAATAGAGCAAATTGAGCAAGTCATAGGGAGCAAGCCAGTAAATAGTCTTCCTCCAGGGCCTTTTTTTTTCAGTTCCTGTCTCCAGATTCGAACCTTGAGTTAATGTCAGGCTTCTTTTCATGGTGTACTGTAAGCCTGAAGATGAAATAACTCCCTTCCTCCTCATGTCCCTTTTTTCATGATTTTTTTTTCACACCAAAGGAAATCATACTAGGATAATATTTATGAAGCTGGTTAATTATAAATTAGTGAATCCAGAAACATAGAAGCGTTCTGTGAAGCTACAAGGAGATTCCATGACTCCCCTTAACTCTTGGACACCCATTCACAAATGAGGCTGATACTATACCCTGGAAAGGAAAGATTATTTGTCTCAAATGGGATAAGAGTAGGTAGCAACAACCCAAGAAGGCGTGTCTAGCCTATCCAAGCTGGAATTACTTGTTTTGGCAATCATCGATATAGTAAATGAGTTGTGAGAAAAGGCCATTTTGTTAAATGTCCTCAATCACAAAATTACAGTATTTACTTCACCACAGAAATGATATTTAAATAAGCCAGTTAAAATCTGGAAAGTATAAGGTGCTATAAGAGTGGTCAGTCCCATTACTATTCAAATTAATGGCAAATCTCAGCAGCTTCACAGAGCTATATAAATGTAAAATAGACTCATTTCATTTTCTTCATCTATTTCCTGCTTCTAATCTACAAGATCTGATCTCAGTCCTCTTTAATATTTTATCCAAATGACTTAAAGACCTGATAGAGGAAAACACATGCTTTGATTGACCAAACACAGACACAAACTTTAAAGTCACCACCAGAGATTGAGATACACTGGTAATACATACATTTTTACACGAGAAGAAGGGCTAACTTAAAAAAAAAATCATCCAATTTCCCTCTAAATTTTATGAAAATTCAAGGGACTCAGGAAAGAAAATGTCATTTTAATTTCACACCTTAAGATTTCTTTGGCAGGCAAGAGTCAGAGACAGCCAGCCCCTGATCACATGGTTAGGAGTCTCACAAGAACACCACACTACACCACCATCACATATATGCAGAGGACCTAGCTCAGACCTATACAGGTTCTCTGATTGTCAGTTCAGTCTCTGTGATCCTCTATGAGGGTTAATTGATTCCATGGGCCATGTTCTTGTGGTGTCCCTGAGTCCTCTGGCTCCTATAATCCTTCTTCCCCCTCTTCCATGGGATTTCAGGAACTCCATCTAATGTTTGGCTGTGGGTCTCTGCATCTGCTTCCATCATTTGCTGGGTAAAGTCTCCCTGATGATGATTATGCTAGGCTCTCTTCTATGAGTATAGCAGAGTATCATTAGGAATCATTTCATTGACTTTTTCTCTTGCCAGTAGTGCTTGATTCCTATGTCTGGTAGATATCAACAGGAGGTCTACCTTTTTCTGAAGAAGAAAGGAGGGATGGAACTGGGGGAGAGGGGAGATGTCGGGGAGGTACTGGGATGAGAGGAGGGAGGGGAAACTGTGGTCAGGATTTAATACATGAGAGAAGAACTAATAAAAAAGAAAAAATTTTTCTTAAACAGAATATATTAAAAGACATAAATTAGGAAATTAAGTGCTCACTTGAGTCCAAAGATGCTGATTGTATACAGTACTGAGGATTGAACATAGAACAGTAAAAGTGTTAGGGAAGAGCTCTAACAAGTTACATCCTTGGCCCACAATATTTATGACTAATGGAAGAACTACCATTTGGAGAGGCTACACAGTATTCCCCAGTCACACAGCAGAGACGAGACTCAAATTCCTACATTTAGAGTTCTAGAATAAGGTATGAACAAATGATATCCACCATTATCTATCAACACCCACTTTTGCCTTCTTAGTAATATTTACAGTAAAACAGTTAAGTGAATATCTTTATGATAACTGCAATGTCATATATATATATATATATTTTTTTTTCTTTTAATACATATATCATCTCCTTTTAGATTAAAATGTAAGGTCAACTACATGACTAAAAATAATTGACAGAAATTAGAAGCAATAGTGGGAAAAGAACCTAGAATTTGTAATCTTTTGAACTTTTCCCTGTATGGGAAACAGAATTGGATGGCTCATCACAACTGTATTTGTGTTGATAGCCAGATGGAAAGATGCATCATAAAATAATAGAAAAGAATGGAAAAGAAGAAGGAAAAACAAGGATACAAAGGAAACAATGGAAAAGGAAGTGAAAGTAAAAAAAAGAAATACATGGGCCGCATGATGTCCATTGTGAGCTTATTCACTTGACATTGCTTGTTTCTATTTAAAGTAGTAAGCAGTGCAAGCCTCTGAAGTGCTAGAGAGTGAATGGGGAGTACAAGACAGACAAGCATGTGACTTTTTGTTTAACTGATAATTCCAAGAAAAGAAGACAAAACAGTCTGTTATCTTATGATTGGTGAGTGCCTTATATTTAAACCTTACATATCTAGGCTATAATTCCCATTCCTCTGATGCCAAAATATGGAGACGCCAACTTATAAAATGCTAAAACAACACACATTTTCCTCACACTATATCTGATGGGGGTATGGTAACGCCGTTAACAGAATTATAATGATTCTCTTCTCAAAAAAATAGAAAAAGCCAGAAAGGTTGACCCTGATGCCTAAAATTCCCTATGCTTCAACTGAATCTTAAGTCTTATCTTTCTTATGCAAGACAACCATAATGAGCTACATAAAGGATCATGGGAAGGCCTTTTGGGCAAGACAATAGTAAACTCAGCACCTGTCACAATGTCTAGCACCCAACCTGCTCTCCAAACATATTCAATAAAAGGGTGAAAAAGGAGCAGGCAGATGAGAGATTGCTACCTGCCCATCATGAGGACCCAGCGCCATCACCCTCTTTTACAGGAAACTAAACCAGACTATAGAACCAAGCCTCTGAAGCTTACCCAACAAAGTCTCACGTCTTAACTTTGAACTTTGTGAGTGCTTTCAAAGAGGGTGTATCATTCCATATGTGTCCCATAAAACCCTTCACAAGTTGCTTCAGGCTGTTGTTTATTTTTTATTTATTTATTTATTTTTATTTTACGCAACGGTGGTGACCAATGTCATCCTGAAATACAAAGTTGACGAGGTAAAAAACTCATCTACTTGTACACCTGAATAATTAAAGGTATAAGAACAATCTCTCTCTCCAACCGCTGGAGGATTATATTTTTGATAAATAAAATTCTAGTCACTTGTGGTGGCTCAAGTGGATAGGATATGTAAAGACACAGAACAATCATGAAAAACAAATTTGTTTTATTGAACTCATGCCTATGGACCTATTTACTTTGTCTATTTGCTCTAAAATTAACACCATCATTGTCTACTTAATTCAAGCTCTGAATTATGTTGTAGTACCCAGATTTTGCTCTATCTATTTTCCAAATACCCAGCAGTCACAGATTGTATTAAAAGCAGATGTGTAGGGGGTATATCATAGATCATGTGGTGTTTTGAATAAAAATGAAGCTCTCTCTTATTTTTTTGACGATTTTAATTTTAATTATGTACCTGTGGGAAGGGGTTGCACATGAGTGCAGTGCCCCTAGAGTCCAGAGAGGTCCATGGATCCTATGGTGCTGGGGTCACAGGACATGTGATGTGGGTGAGCCAGTTGACATGGGTGCTGGGAACAGAACTTGGGTCTTCTACAAGAGCAGTACTGGCTCTTAACTGAAAAAACATCTCTCCAGTCCCATCTACCTTTCTTGCTTCCTCACCACCTCCAATCTTTTACTCACAGAGATCTACCTGGCTCTGCCTCCCGAGTGCTGGGATTAAAGGCGTGCACCACCACCACTGTCTGGCCATTTTAAATTTTTTTTTTTATTTTTATTTTTAAGATGGGATCTCATGTAGCCCACGAGGGTCTCAAAGTCTTCTATGTATTCAAGGATGGTCTTGGATATCTGACCTTCCTGCCTCCTCTTCCAAAGGTCTGGCTTTACAGGAATACACCAGTACATCTGATTTATGCCCTGCTGGGGATGGAAACCAGGACTTCACGGATGCTAAGCAAGCACTATACAAACCTAGCTATATCCCCAGACTGCCTGTTCTTAAAGAAAATGAAACTTTAATTTTGGCATTCTATTTGCCTCTAGAAAATATTTTATGAGAACATAAATATTTCAGGCAGCTTCAGCTTTATTGAAACGTTCTCTAGGGAAACTTTTATTTTTGTTTTTAAAAAACTCATATCTAAAATTAAAGTGTTACTGTATAAAGACAATGGAGCTTGTCTGACCTTTCTTGTGAGGTATTACACCCCCAACACAAAATCTTTCACAGGGTACAGAAGTGTAACAGCCCTTGGTGACTTAGCAATGTGTGTGTGGAAGGAGATAAAGCCTGGCTTGCAGGTATAGTCAGTATTCTATGAATAGTCTGTGTAATGAAGCCCTGCTGTTGATGCCATGCAGATTCAAAACAGTGATTTCTAGAACACGCTTCTCGTCATCAAGTAGCTACACTAGAAACACTAGCCACACCATACCTTCCTATTAACACATAATAACTGGATTAATTAGTTGGAGACTTATCTCCTTTGTGTTAATTCAGCTCATGCTGAGGACTTTCCAGAACTATGCAATGATGGATGAGTTAATGTGTGGTGATCACACACTGAAGAATGAGCAAGAAATCCAGTATCACAATAGGAAATAACAGAACATAATACATGTTAACCAAGTTATTAGTATAAATGCTTCAGTTCACAGTAAACTAAGTACAAAATAGTTTAAACTTTAAAAGTGACAAATGGGACTGACTACTCAGAGTAGAAAGTGCTGAAAGAGAGGTGTAGACTGTACACTGGGTGTTATGTATCCCAAGTGGGCCTTGAACTATCTATTAGAGAAACAGAATTATGCAATTATGATCCTTCTTCCTGCAATTCTCCAGTGCTGGGGTTACAGGCTTGCACCTCTAGGTTGAGTTTTTATACAGTGCTGGAGGCTCACCCAAGTTCCTTTGCATGCCAGCCAAGCAGTTACCAACTGAGCTCCTATCCTGGATTGTAGTTAATATATGCCAAACCCTTTTCATTCCTATATAAGACATTGACAGATGAAACACAAACACTTCAAAGCCCACTTCAGATATGACTACCTCTCTGAATCCTTTCTTAACTCTCACATTGTATGTGTCTCTAAGGAAAAGTAATCTATCTGTCCTTTGTACATACCAATAATTCTTAATTCTTAACAAAAAACATGATACCAGTATCATATCCAGTAATTACTGCATACTTACTAGGAACATCAAATAAGAAAACATTTTGTTTTATCTTAGAAAATAAATCATTATATCAAATGAATAATTTGATCTAAACAGTTATAAGGAAACACAGCACAGTAGACTGTTTTCTGCTTGATGCATCGATTACTGAAGTATTGAAAGGAGCAGCGGAGGCCCACAACACAGTGCTGGACTACACAAATTTTTTTCAGCAATTAGTACACTGCTGTTACAGGATAACAGAGGAGTGGCATTTATCTTATATTTCTTCCATTCATATGTAGTAGCAAGTGATTATTTTTTTCTATAAAGTAGTGGTAAACTTCTATGCTTGAATAAATGGCAAAGTAAGTGAAAAAAGAAAAGCACATCATATATTATGTTGAAAGACAAAAGCAGTGGCTTTGTAGAACCAGCTATTCATTTTTTTCTTTCTTTTTCTTTCTTTCAACTGATGTGTGTCAAGCTGGTGTAAAAGGGGTGAACTGAACATCTGGACCAAAATGAAAGCATTTAACATTTCCGAGCAATTCAGAGGCATGGATGATTTATGGTGCTATTCTTAGATTTTTATCATGTATCTTTTCACTTTATGAAATGTGGACAGGCACATAAACCTGGTGACACTTCCTGGTATAAAAACAGTGATTGACGGCCGATAAAGAAGAAAGAAAAGAGGAGTCATTTGAGTCTGGAGATGTTCAGAACAGGGTATGATCCCAAGAAGATGAGTTGAATTCTGTGCCAGCCACTGTGCCTTTGAGATATTGGCAGGGGCTTTGTGTTCAGGCAATCACCTGCCTTCTGCCTCTCTAGGAAGTGCCAAGTAGGACATATAACCTAACTGATATAACTAGGTGGCCTTTTTTTTTTCACTACCGACACTGAGGCCATCATACTATTGAGTATTGAAAGGCCCTGGAGAGAATAAGACTACTGTAATATCCTTTCAATCTTCAAAATGAGTCACCTCTTTCAGTTTTAGAAAAAGAGGAACCAAAAAATGGAAGGAAGGGAGGGAGGAAAGAAGAAAGGAATAACAAAGGAATAAAGATAGGTAGGACAAAAAAAAAAACATAAAAGAAGTGATAATAGCTTGACTGTAACGTAGCAAGGAAGATACACACTGCATGACATTTTGGCAAGGTTTAAATTTGTTTGCTGATCTCTTCTATAACATACACTCTGAGTAAGACAAAAAATATTACAGAAAGTATCTGTAGGTAGCAATTTCTATTGAACTGGAAAGTTTTCCATATATTTAAAATGACTGGAAAGTATCCACCATCACCAACTAGTTAACTCACTTAAAAATTGATACCCAAGCTCATAAAATCTTTCCAGATAGGAGAATATCTGAGTAATAACTTTTAAAGACAGGACATCCTATGTATATTGACAGGTGAGCCTTCATTTTTAAGGCATATTGTTCAATATAACTCTTGTCAGTGCCTTGTGAACTTGAGAAAAGAAAGAGGACTAGATTATAACATAAAATATTACATTATATCTAAATATAGGACAAGTGTTTTGGAAAAGTCACTTATCTTTTTCTCACTTATTTAATCAATATTTCAACTGTTGTCACTCAATTAGTATTGCAGGATATGAAGAATACAATCTTTCATTTCTTCATTAAATAAAAATTTAAAGACTCATTCATATTTTCTGCATTTATGATAGTTTTGGCATTTAAGACTTTTTAATTTCCTCATGATAAGTTGTGTTTAATGACTAAATATAAATATTTTATACCTTCTAATAATAACTTGTCATTGGAAATAGAGTCTTGCTCTCTCTAGTGTGTCCTGCTATGGTACTAGGGACATTAGGAATGTGTGATATCTCAGTTTCACATGCTGAGCAGAGACACAACAAAGTGGACACAATCTGAGTGACTATTTATTTAGTACCTCCTCCGTGAAGCCTTCCTGGTGATTATAAATTATGCCCTACATGATCTGAAGATATAGGTGGCATTTTTAAGCTGCATGCTTGATAAGAACATTGAATGGGAGAAAAACAGGAATGCTGTGGAATGTTGTTCTGTATGTTGTGAATATGTATTGTTCTGATTGGTTGATAAATAAAGTTCTTTGGCCAATGGTGAGGCAGAATAATGTTAGGCAGGACATTCCAACTAGAGTGAGAAAGGAGAAAGGCTGAGTCAGGAGACTCAAGCCCGCCATCCAGGGAGCAGCATGTAATGGCACATAGGTAAAGCCATGGAACATGTGGCAACATATAGATTAACAGAAATAGGCTGAGTTTAAGTGTAAGAGCTAGTCAGTGGTAGGCCTGAGCTAATGGTGGAGTAGTTTTAATTAATATTTAATTAATAAGCCTGTGTGTGTTTACTTGGGTCTGAGTGGCTGCAGACCATGGTGCCTCAGGAGCCAGATAGGATCAGTAAAACTTTCAGCAACACAGGAGTAACTCTTCTTTCTCGTTAGTACAGTGAAACTGCATAAGAACATGGGTATGAGCTTGGGAATATTTTGATTTTAGAAGAATTAGCTGACTTCTAGCACTGACCACCTGCCTTATCTCAAGCTTCATTTTGGATCTAGTGATGAGTACACCTTTGAGATCTACACAAATCCATTCATTTTCTGAGGCATAGACAGTCAGCTGTAAAAGCTTTTTTTTTTTTTTAAAGAAACAAAACAAAACAAAAACAAAAAACCAAAGTAAGTAAGAGCGCCCCCTTCCTGAAAATTGATGTTCCTTTGCTCAGTGGAAAGGTATTTGAATTATTAATTCCTTTCTTCAGAGCATCTAAAACAAAACTCCTCAATTGTTCATGCCATGTACTCTAGAGAAAAAACGTTCTCCTAATCATAGCAAAGAAATCACTATTATTGATTAAAATGTCATTTAAGTCAGAGATCAGGAACCCCCCAAAAGATCATTTTTGCTTTTCAAATTAACCATGGAAAGTTTAAACTGTAAGTGAAATGCCATTCTGTGCTGGTGCACGGATTTCCAATAATAGTACCTACTTTATGCTGGTTCAAAAACATTGCCTTAATGAGGTTGACCTTTAAAGAGCTTTTCTGCAACTCAAATTCTTTAAAATGCTTCTGTGTGCTACATTCTTATGCAATCTATCTGCCCAAATATGATTACAAAGGCTCTAAGACCCCAACTTCAATGTTTGTTTTAGGAACCAGACGTAACTTCTGTAACTACTATCAAACACTGAAGTCCAGTCTAGGTACCACTAAGAGATTTTAAAGTTTGACCATATAATTATACTGGCTGGCAGTTTTCCTAATGCCAAAATTTGGATTATTGTGTGGAGTTGAAAAGTGGACTAAAATCAGAACTTGCACCAAATTTTCAAGTAAACACCTGGTAATGTGCCTATTTTTTTTAAAAGCAATTAGCATCTAATCCATTAATCCATACCTGGGGCTGGAAAGGGAGACAGCTCACTTGGTAAGGGATGGGTGTACAAGCATGGGAACCTAAGCTGGGATCCACAGTACCCATGATAAAGACAGACATAAGAGTATGATCCTACAGCCCTAGCTTTGGAGAGGCAGGAACAGGTCCACGCCCAGAACCAGAAGGCCAGTCACTGAAGATGATCAGTGAGCTAGGTTCAGTGAGAGAACATGTCTCAAAGAAATATGGTAGCGAGAAACACAGCAAGATACCCCATGTCCACCTCTGGCCTCCACATGCACTCACACACAGCTGCATGTACATAGTGCTGGTTAATTTTTGTCATTTTGATAAAAATGTAAATATATCTGGGAAGAAAAAATCTCAACTGAGAAAGTGCTTCCATCAGACTGGCCTATGGGCATGTCTATGGGGGCATTTTCTTGATTGCTATTTGATGTTACTAGGACCAGTCCACTGTAGTCAGTGCCATCCCTGTGCATGTAGACTTGAGTTTTATAAGAAAGATAGCTGAGCAAGCCAGGAGAATCATGCCAGTAGGCAGCATTCTTCTTTGGTATCTACTTCAGTACTTGCCTCCAGTCCCTGCCTTGAGTTATTGCCTTAGCTTCTCTGGATGATAGACTCTAATCTGTAAGCTAATATAGGCCCTGCCATTTCCAAGATGTTTTAAGTCATGGTGTTTCTCACTGCAACAGAAACAAAACTAATTATACATATGCATACATACATATACACAAATATGTACACACACAAACACACACAACATCTATGTGTCTATGTCTATCTGTGGTTTCCAGTATTTAAAGCCTACTTCTATGTATTTTATTCTGGTAATAGTCTTGCAATTATAGTCCTTTCTACTAGAAATGAATGACAGACTCAGGCAGAGCAATTATATCCTTCATCTGAAGATCTTAACTAGCCTTTAACCTTAGTGAATGAAACTGTCCTTGACTTACATGGAGCCAAAGTCACAGCTCCCCTGAGATTCACTAAAGAACATTGCTTCCTGAGTCTGTCAACACTGGAAGAACATTTGAGATGAACTACTCAGCCACCCTTTTTCATAACTTAACGGATGAGAAGACTAGAAAATACAGTTACTAGCTGGGTGGTGGTGGCACATGCCTTTGATCCCAGCACTCGGGAGGCAGAGGCAGGTGGATCTTTGTGAGTTTGAGGCCAGCCTGGACTATGAGTTCCAGGAAAGGCACAAAGCTACACAGAAAAACCCTATCTTGAAAAAACGAAAAAAGAAAAAGAAAAAACAGTTACTTTGCCACAGTAAAATATGTCCAAGCCTAATTGATGCTCAGCTGCACATCTGGTTGCCCCTCCATTGCTCTTTTCACTACCTGCTGTCTCTTTTTCATACCAGATTTGAAAAAACACAGTCTGTTCAGGCTCTAAAAGCCAACTGGCTAGCATTGATGACAATGAGTATTATTTGGAAATATTTATTTCCTTGAAAATTGATGCTCTTCAAAATACACGATGATTCAGCAGTTGGTGTTAAATCAAAAGTTGGTCCCTAATTAGGAGTTTCTTTAAGGCTAGTATACTCCCCACATAGGAATAAATAAATTATTTATTTTACACTGAACCTGTTACATCCTATACTAAACAAAGAACACCAAGCATCACTTATTTTATTGTCCTCCAGATGCTGCATCCTATCACATACATCCAGCAACCACATTCAGTCTTCATGGAGATAAATCACCAATAAACAAACAAACAAACAAAAACGTATTTTCAAACCTCTTCATACAATTACCTTATTTTCCTGCTCTCTATGTTAAAATTCATTTATGCTTTCCTTTATAATACTAGTGTGGTCTTTTACACTTTAATTCTCCAAAGCATATGTCCTCAATAAAAATAAATAAATAAACAAGGCTATTGCAAGTACTTGTCATTACCCCACCCCCAGGGTATAACAAAAGATTATTCTTAGAATGATCATATTTATGCAACTTCCATAAGTGCTTATTACCACAGCTTGTATCCTCATTTATATGAAAACCATAATGATTGTTTATTTAAATGAGACGAAAGCATTCTTATCTAAACCAAACAGCACTACACAATCAGATGGTGGTTTTAATTTCTCCACTGAAAATATATTTGTACACTCATAGAGCATGGCCAACTGCTGCATTGTAAATACTGCAGCTACATACATTTGATATTTCAGCTTATTTCCCCATCATCACCTGCCAAAGAAAATAATTTAACGGAAGTCCATCAACATTAGTAGAGCTATGAATTTCTAGCAGGACTAGCAACAAATTTTTGAAACTCATTTAAACATTAAATTTTTAAAGTCTTTTTGTTGATTCATTAAGTGGAAATGTTGAGAATATTTTATATCTATGATTGATTAATATGTTCAAGGCACTGGTAAACTGTAATTAATAGAAATACAACAGCACTGGATGCTAGGGATCTAGCTCAGATAGTACAATTCTTATGTAGCCTTCACAAGGCCATGAGTTCCATTCCCAGCATTACATAAAACTAGGTATGATGGCACACATGTATAATCTTAGTATTTGGGAGGAAAATGACAGAATATCAGGAGTCCATGGTAACCCTTGGCTGCATAACAAGTTTGAGACCAGCTTGAGTTATATGAGAACCATGTTCAACAACTATGCACACACCCACACCACACACAAAATTGTCATTTATTCAACAAGCACATTTCAAGAACTTACTAAATGAAGGTATGATTTTAAACACTTAAATCACATTGCATATAGACAAACAATGTTCCATGAGGCTATGACAGTTGCAATAACTATTAGAAAAAAAAAAGAGAGAATGAAATTTAACTCTCAAATTAAAATTTGGCAAAAGGAAATAGAATATCCAAGGCATCAGAGGTATGGTTGTAATTTTAAGGAAGGTGTTGAAAACAGGCTTAATTCAAAATATTCTGAGATGACTTTAAAAAGATATCTGTTTTCAAGTATTATGAAAGAGAACTTCAAAAGGCCTGCAGAGATGTGTAACCCATAAAAGAATGTTCAATGTTTTTGCCCCAAGTGGCACGAAACACTAAAATCATCAAGTGTTAAACACAAATGTCCATCTATTCTGATAAGAGGGACCATGCAATGGGTCCCTGAGTTATAAAGACTAGAAAGGTCAGAATGAACCACGGGGGTTCATTAGTTTCTTCCACACACACAGTATCCAGGATGCAAAGGATATCAGTTACCACTCTACTTTCTCCCTTTTCCACCTCAAAATTACCCCAAAACAGAAAGAGACATTTTAAATTTGAATTTACACTAAGTCCAAATTTGAAACCATAGAGTCAGAAACTAATGTAATAATTTTACAATATTGATGTAAAGCTTTTGAACTTTGATGGAGCTTTGAAGGTACTGGGAATAGTACATAATGTTACTTCAAGTTTGGTTCAGTCTTCAAACTGCAAGTGTGATCGTCTACAGAATGAAATATGTAGAGGATGAAGAAACTAATTTGAAAAGATTATGGTTTCCAATTTCTCAAACACCATGGTTGAGAAAAATAAGGATACACACATAAAATTCTGTAAGTCATCAGCAATATTAATCAATAAACAAGATCACTCATTCACTTGACACATATCAAGAGCCAAATTGTATCTGTCTTCGAGGTTACTGCCATGTGCACACTAAGAGAACCATTCCATAAACTGAAAACCTAGTTTCTCTCATGAAAAACACACAAGTGTGTTTGAATCAAATCTTCTTATTAAGCGAATTTCCTCCCAGTCTTGTCAGATCAAACAGGCATACAAACAGTAGGGAATATTTTAATTCTCTGTCACCTCTGGGTGACAAACGGGGATCATTGCACTCTTTGGTATAACTATATTTGACTCTTGAATATGAAAACTGTAACCAAGTTTATTTCATAAGTCATTTTGTGGCCATGGTTTGATTTGGAGCCAATGAAACAATCATAGTTATGAAATGGCTCTCTTATGGTATAATATCATTGTTTCTGTTTTCAAAAAAATTAAAGAATTTAAACATTCCACATAATGACTAACACAGGCATTGTATTATGCAGTTTTAAAAATTAAAGATCAGATAGGTATTTAATGACAGGTATTTTTTTCCAGGTTGCCTTTATTTATTTATTTATTTATTTATTTATTTATTTATTTATTTATTTATTTATTATTCATTTTACATACCAACCACACATCCCCCTCTCATCCCTCCTCCCACTCTGAGAAACTAATCTCTTCTGTGGCCTCAGGGTGTGAATCCTGTTACACATTTTAATAATGGCAAAAAGAACACAGGGTCAAAATAATGCTGTTGACACACGACAACTTGTGAGGTGTCTCACTTGCTCCCCATCATGTATTAAGGATATATACACCCATTTCCTTACAGAAGATAGATTTCTTCCATAGATCCCCCCCAACACATCTTGCTTTAGTCATATCTGGATCATCTATAAAATGCCAATACATGAAATACTCTGTTATTTTGATACTAACTGCCAGAAAATTGTTCATCTTTAATACAGAAGTGATTTTCATTTTAAAACTATGAGGCCTTGGTCCTTAAGTTTGTAGATGTGGAATAGGTTGATATTGAGGGCTGGTCACATGTTTGAGAACTACAGCACCTATTGGTAAAGCTGTGCAATTTGGTCTCAGCCATTTCCCAGTCTCTTTGGAAATAAAATGTGAGAAGCTGATTAATGATATGGATAATTGTATCTGGTATCAAAGCATACTAATAGTATAAATAGCCCCAGACATTCTCAAGAGGGATCTCTCATCTTATTTAACAAATAAGTCTAAACCACCAGTCTAGTAAGGTAGATAAAAGAAAGGAGGCTGGTTCTAAGTCAATGTAATTATTATTTCTCCTTTCCTTGTTTTCCTTTGCAATGAATTATTTCTAACATTAAATGCAAAGACAGAGAGACGCCTTTGCCATCTAGAACACATATATTTCCAATTTCCTAGCAAGAGGAAAGGACATCAGATTTCTAGCCTAGTGTCAATGTTCTGCTGTATGATGTCAAATCCTGAGGATAAACACCACTATGTATAATTGGATTCAGTCCACACTACTGGTTATTGAAAATGGTACTGATTCCAAGATACTTCCTTAATGGCATAAAGCTCCTACCTGTGCTTGTAATAGCCTATGCTTCCTTGGGGAGGATTCACTTTGAAACAGTACCTGTCATTTACAATTGGATGGGATACAGAACACTGACAAATAATATCAGCTGTGATTTTTCTTAAATGAAGGCAAAAGGAACAATATGGCTAGAAGAGTGAAAGGATGATGCCAATCTTAGTTGCGTTATGAATAGGTAATTAGAATGCTAGTTCTCCAGATTCTTAAGGAATGGAAAAAAGTCAAGGGTTTCAATCCAACAAATCACTGTTTTAATTTACACATTCCTGTGTTTTGACTTTTGGCTTAGTTCTGCACACAGGCAAATGTTAAATTCACCATTCAGTTTTACAACATCCTATCTCTCTGTACTCCTTTATAGTGCTCTAGGTGTGACTGCATGTCAACCAAAGAAGACACTGTTCTCATATTTTATACTTGAAACTTTGTACTTCAAAAATGCTAGAGTGGTTTCTTAAAACAGCTGGGGTTTTTAGTAACTTTCAGTTCAGTTCAATTAATTGCTTTTCTTATCAATTAAAGAACTGTGAAGAAGTCAGCATTTCATATTTTATATGTAACATACCATTCATAATATCTAAAAACTTATTAATACAAAAACAGTTCTATAATTTTTTGGCCTAAAAATGTCTTGGAAATATAGGTAACCTATCCAGTAGCTCCAATGTACTTGAAGGTGTTAAAATAAATGTCAGAAGAACTTAGAGTAGATATGGATAGAGAAACTCCAGCTCAAGAAAAGGACTGCTTTGGAGTTCATTCAAATGACTGATGCATCTGACTATGTACCTCTACACACATAAATTCAAAGTAACTGAGAAGAATGGGATGAGTTTTAATATGGAACATATCAAAAAGAGAATGTATGAGAACAAAACTGTATATCTTTAAAGCCAGAAAATCAGCAAGAGAATTCTTGCTTAAATAAATCTAGATGCAGTGTTCAATGCTAAAGGAACTGTACTTATAGACCTGTGGCAAAATTGAATGATACTCAGTAGAGCCAAGAGGTTAAAAGCTCAAATATTCTTTCTGAACCTTTTTCATGGCTGTAGGGAGGAATATTTTCAATGGATTTTTCTCCTCATATTAAAAAAAAAGAAATTAAGAATTAGCTTAAAGCCCTTCCAATGGAAAAATGGTCAACACCTACTACTAAACATTACGACTACAAGAATCATTTTTATATTTACAAGGGTTGTTTGTTTTCTTTTCTGCACAAATTATCTAAGAACCTGACTAGAAAGCGGTTCATTTATATTTTCAAATATAGCACGGCTAATTTCCCTTCTCCTATTTTAATGAAAAATGTTAAGAAACAAATTATATGCTTTGCATGTTTCATTCAAGAGACATTCCCCAAGAATAATAGAGTAACCTTCAGCAATCCATAATGTCTTTCTCTTTTTCAGATCAGTTTAATTTTGTACTTCTATTTCTTTCATTTTATTTTAACACCAGAAACTGCTTTTTTGCATGGCATAGTATTATATATAAACTCTAGAATCTTCTTGGATGTGATGAGAAATCATATTGTAGAGGTACCTGAGCCTTTTGAAAGAACAGATTTCAAAGAGGGAAATACCTGTATGAATGTTTTCTCTTTTTTCTCTCTTCTGATTTTCCCTTTTAGTGTCCCATTGATAATAACAAGTAAAATAGAATTTGCAAAGATAGACTGGATTTGGATGACATTCTGCATCACGAAGATTCGTCTGGGTCTAGGAAGCAATGGCAAGCCTGGTATTGCAATGATTAGGTAGGGAAGCTGAGGACAGGTCAGGGATTATGCTGTCAAGACTGGGCTCTTCACTTGAGAGAGCAGGAGACACTTTTATCCATAGGCAATATTGAAGGAATGTGCTTTAGGATGATAAGTCCTAGAATCTATTAGAGAAAATCACAAGAAAGAAAATGATGACTGCCATCACTTGGCATTGATGAAGAAAACAGAGATGCCAAACATACATATTACTTGTACTTACTGCAATGTATTCATATCCTGTTGAGGTATTTTGTGCAGTTACAAAATCATATTAAAAATAATTATATAGGAACTTTCAAAATTAAAAAAAAATTATAAGTATGTTCCATCAACAAGTAAAATATGTACAATGTATAAGACATTGTAGTCCAACTTTCTTATCACCCAAGGGCAAATAAATACTTTGGAATAAAAAGTCAACATTACAAAGTTAAGCTAGGTCATTATTATTTTATGGACAAGGCAAACAGCATATTTGAGGTAGAACAAAAAAATGTAGAAAAATTAAGTTGTAAGACTTGGTATTGTCATGGCAATGGCCTAGATTCACCAAGGAGAATTTTCTTCTTAAAAATACTTACAATAGGATTTTTTCACTTAGTTTTGTTGGAATCACTAATAGATGCTTTCAATTACTAAGAAACCAGGATGCACAGGACAAAGTTGTGCTTCGTTTCTCTTTTTCTTGTGACTTCCAGAACACAATGCAAAATCATACTAACTGACTTTATTTGCTTTCTAACCAAAGCCTACAATCTATTTAAATGTCCTCCAGGGACTAGAAGATCTAAAATAAATAGAATGTCAAAAACAAACAAACAAACAAACAAAAAGCCAGAGTGTTATTTTTCAACGGTCTAACCTTTGATAACTTCCAACTGTTAGGGAAGGAGAAAATGGATTGCTATTGCTTTCAAAGATTCTGTTTAAACCTCATTCTCTGTCATACCAGCACACAGATAAAAAAATAAAGCTAAACAGCATGTGCAGCACCCACAGTGATGGACATGAACCACAGTATTTAACAACTTAGTGGTATTTAACAATACAGTACAAGTACCTTTATGAATATCCCTAAGCCATTCTTAGCAAATTCCAAAGAAAGTCTCAAAAAATCAAATATTTGAAGTGTATTGCCAACTTGTTTCAGAACTACATTTAAAGCCCAGGGTTTCTTACTTTCAAGCTTAGTTTTATTGAAATGTAGAACATTGCCCCCAAAATCAAACTCCCAAAAAAACAAAGCTAAGGAGTCACATTGAAATATTATAACACTACAGCCAAGAAAAGTCTTGGCTCATAGATGGCTGGAACATTAAGTTGCTTCATCTGTTATAAATATTCCATTCTTCAATGATCATTAAGAAGCAATCATATAACTGAAATATGCAATACACATTATTTATTTTCTATTTGTAGGAAATCACCTACATTAAAGCTATAGATTATGCATTACCATACTATTTATTGTTTCAGTCTTTGGAAGAATTACCACTTTCTGTGCTTTATGAAGCTTGCTATCAATACCACCTTGAAGATGACTTTAAATTATACACAAAGCACTCAGAAGATCATGCTGACCAGTTACTTTCCATTTCCATGTAAGTATATAAAAAGATGAAAGATATTAGATTTTAGTAATTTGGGGACCCAGAATTGGGGTTCAATGAAATAAAAAAAAATACAGGAATCAAATTTGGATCTACAGTGGAGCACCTTAGAATTACTGACCCAAACATTTAGATAGAGATTTGTGTGTAATAAATAGAAGCCAAAATAATGTCTAACTCACATGGATATTATTTTTAAAAAACCCATGATGTTAATATTCTATCTATCTCTTGAATTTTTTTATAGTGAAAGGTGTAGACTTCAGGGACAGACAGATCAATTTCCATCACATAAACAGTAATTACCATCAGTACATCCTTAAGCTACAGGGTCCTGCATAAATGCTAAAGGCTGGATTTCTAGTCTTCCTAAGAAAAATAACACCTTCCTCAGGAGTAGATAGAGTATAGGCCACAGAGAGCCTAGTAAAAGACTGAGGAAACAAGTAGTATGATCTTTCATATGTTACATAAGAGGTATTGAAAGAATTTTAGCCCAAACTTGCCATAAACACTTTATGATACGTTATCATATGATGACATGTTATCATGCTTTATCATATGCTAACTAAACTGCTTCTTCACTAAGAGAGAGGAGAAAAATAGGGGTACCTGGGTGTTTTTACATAACAGGAAATTCAGCCATGCCTTGAATGGTTCAAATTGAGACATTCACAATAGTCTCATCACTAAAGAACTACCTACCATAAGTTCTTCTAAAGAAATTCATTATGTAGTATTGACTAGTGATTTTTCCTTAGGCTTTAAGTGTTAAGTTTACTAAAGTTATTTTTCTGCTTAAAAGTCTTATTTCGGGAATAAATTTAGAAGTTCTTTACATGGCTTTCCAGGACCTTTGCTAGATATGAGTTTTGCTTAATTTTCAAGGTACTTTTAGTATTAACCCATAGTTGTATTCTCATATGATTTAAATCTTAAATGTTCTTCAAAACCAATGTTCACATATGGGGTCTTTGGGAGGTGGCAAGACCACTGGTGCTCTGTCCTCATCATTGAATTTATATATAGGTGGAGTCATAACTTAATGTGACATGGTGGCACAATAGCATCTTTGGTGAGTGGAGCCCAGAGGACATGACTCACGAGCAGGGTGTCCTTGAAGGCCTTCCTCACAGTCTCTGTGTGTTTTGTCAATAATTTTTTTTCTAATATGTGCTCTCCATTCTAATTTTCTGTCTCATTACAGATCAAGAAACAATGGAGCAAAGTACCCATGGGCCCAAAATATCTTTTTCTCGTAAGTTATTTTTCTTATGAATTTTGTTACAACAAGAGAAAGCAAAGTCAGTTCCTTATAATTCTTTAACATATTCTTATTTTTTAAGTGTTTAAAGAAATTAGTATTAAGAATTAAGATTAAAACCAAGGACAGAGAGGGCAAAGCCTTGCTCAACCAGCTTAAACTTTCTAAAATACTACTATTTTTACTTTAACACCTACATTTTGATTGGGACTGAAAAGTGTTCAGACAATGAAATATGAAATCCCATACATGCTCATACTCATTAAGACCAACACAGTACACACATGGATACAGACAAGGTCTCGCAGTGTATCCCTGACTGGCCATGAACTTGCTATGTAGTCTAGGCTGGCCTTGAACTCTCAGGGCCCTGCCTGCCTCTTGTCTCCCAGTGATGGGATCAAAGGTGTGTGCCACCACACCAGACCAAAGTTTCTATGGTATAAAGAAGCTTACGGTGTGACTATACATGTTTGAGTATGTACACCAGTGCATGAGTGAATGAATGAGTGTGCAGATTCGAACTATGTGTTCAAGTGTGTGAGTGTATGTTGCTTCTTCTGCAATGTTTTAGATTTTAAATAGTTAGGCTACAGTGTTTTTTCTGCTTAAGACTCACTGAAGTGAAACTGGGCAGACATTTCCTTTCATACAACACAGGGCTGGTCCTCTGGCTTCAGTCATGGACGCTAGTGACAGGCACTTCAGTTCCTTCTTCGCAGTCACTTCATCGGGTTGTACGGGCAGTTGGGGGATCAGAGCAACCCGGCTCAGTCTCCTTTCTCCCCACATGCATCACCCCATCTCTCCAGCATCCCTGGGGGGCTGTCACCTTTTCCTGTTGGCTCTCCTGTGGGAAGCAACCAATCTCGGTCTGGTCCGATTTCCCCTGCAAGTATTCCAGGCAGCCAGATGCCTCCCCAACCACCTGGGAGCCAGTCAGAATCCAGTTCCCATCCTGCCTTGTGCCAGTCACCAATGCCACAGGAAAGAGGTTTTATGGCAGGTACACAGAGACACCCTCAGATGTCTCAGTATGGACCTCAGCAGACAGGACATCCATGTCACTTCACCCTTCTACTGGGGGCCAGATGCATCCTGGAATCAGTAACTTTCAGCAGAGTAACTCAAATGGCACTTATGGTCCACAAATGAGCCAGTATGGACTCCAAGGCAACTACTCCAGAACCCCAATATATACTGGGTACGTATAGTGGTGTACCCAGTGCAAGCTACAGCGGCCTAGGGGCCTGTATGGGTATCAATGGCAACAACCAGATGCATGGACGAGGGCCAGTCCAGCCATGTGGTGCTATGCCCCTGGGACGGATGCCTTCAGCTGGGATGCAGAGCAGACCATTCTCTGGAAACATGAGCAGCATCACCCCCAGTTCTCCTGGCATGTCTCAGCAGGGAGGGCCAGGAATGGGCCTGCCCAGCCCATGCCCACTGTCAATCGTAAGGCCCAGGAAGCCACTGCAGCTGTGATACAGCCTGTGAGACAAAGCAGGTATGCCTCTGAGACAGGTCAGGCTGTGTGCCCACGTGACCAACACCAACCTGCCCTTTCCGTAAGTAGTCAAGAGCTGCAGTGTTTGTTTTTACATGGGAGGCAAGGTCAGAGAGATGATGGACCGAGGTTTCTGAGCCACCGAGGAAGGAACATATTCTTGTTTATTGCTCTTGCTTGGTTTAGAATGTTTGCTTGACCTGACTAACTCTTACTCATTTACTTTTAAACATAAAATTGTACAGACGTCCCACAAAAATATTGAAAATATTGAAATCATAGACATACTATGAATTATTCAATTATTTAAAATCCACCTTAAATCCCATAAAATTACAGATTGAATAAGAAAAATGTTTGTACTTGAAATATTTTCTTGGACCTCCAGTATCTACCAACAAGGTCTGTGGTCAATAAACATTTACTGAAACGGCCAATGCTATTTGCTCTGCACTATAAAATTATGAAGTATGTATATGGTGATTTTAGGTAAAATAAATAGCTTATAAGACATTTAAATTATTTTTAAATAATAGAGCATATAATGTCTTTGATAATAACTCAGCTCTTATTCCAACAAAGTGGCATGAAAACATTATTAAATTACCATTTAATAATGTGTGCTAAGGCATAGACAAATACAACAAAATCACAGAATGATTTTAGGATATAGTGTAGAATAAGGATGCTCTAATTTGACCCTTGATATTTTGATGCAAAAGCCTGTTGTGAAGGCTAGTTTCTCCATTGCAGTGGGATAACCAATATGCTGGTCCCTGCCTACTACACACAAATAACAGGTACCCCTAGGTTTGCCAACTGAACTTGTCTCTAGAAATCATTAAATGTCTCCTGTGGGACTAAAAAGTTTCAAAGTACTCATTTTCAGTCAGTTCTAAGATAGACAGGCCTATGTTAGTAGAAAAGTGAGACAATAAAATATCATTAAATGTAAGGGATAAGTTTTCTCTTTACAAGGTCATTGTTGAGGCTACCCCATAGCAAATATAAGACTCACTATTTACCTAAATTATGAGTTGCCTAGACAAAGCAATGACACAAACATCTCATTACACCCAGATAATGCCTCAATGGGCATGATATCAGCATCCTATGTCAGAGAGACATCTAAACTATATACTGTTGTATGATATTTAAATAAAGCTTGCCTGGAGGTCAGAGGGTAGAGCTAGCCACTAGTTAACCATTGAGGCCGGACAATGGTGGCTCACACCCTAAATTCCAGCACTTGGGAGGCTCATGCCTTTAATCCTAGCACAATCAGGAGGTGGAGACAGGACTTTAAGGGGAGTGGAGACAGGATCTCAGCACCCTTTTGAACTGAGGATCTGGAGAGGCAAGAAGTCACTAGGGGCTGCTCCTTTGCTTCTCTGATCTTTCAGGTTATTACCCTGATATGGCTCTTGCTTTTTATGGATAAGAATAATTAGGATCATGCTTCAATGTACCAATCATTGTTGAAAGGTAAAAATCTGCTCCTTAAGTTAGCTTCCAATATTATATAACACTGTATTCACATTTTATTGAATAAACATAAATACTAAAATACTGGGAAAATGTCAGTATTTTTTACTTAAAAAATAAGTAGATTTGTCTAGGAAAGAAAAAATAACACTGAAGATTATAGAAATCTATTAACTGAAGAGCAATAGAAAAAAATTAATGCTTATAAAGAACACAAAATCATCCTGTTTTCCTGCTCATATTGACTCTGTCTTTGGAAGTACCTGAAGAGAAGAAATTGTGTTTTACCATTTCAGCTCTTCACCACCCTCCTCCAGTCCTCTCTTGTAATATCTTCAATGTACTCCGTGCTCCAAATAGTGCTGGTTTCATCACAACACATAATAATGATCTGTTCTTATAATATATCACTCTGTATTGACCATTAATTCCTTTTTCTGCAGAGTCTATGTATAAAAATATGTTTAACAGTACTTGGCATTTAGTAGGAACTCTAAAACAATGGATTAGGAGGTAAGTAAATGGAAATGAAAAATTCAATATATATGGTTTAAATGAAGAATGTATTAGTTTTAGTGTATCTCTGGTATAAGGTAGAAATAATAATTTGTTATAAATCATACTACTGAACCTCATTAGGATTTAAATAACTTCTGTTAGGAGCCAATATTATCTGTAAGACATGTACTATCAGTTCCACAGAGGATCTCCTAAGTAAATAGTAGAGTTTTTGACCCTACACATGACATTATACATTGTAACTGTCTTATAGTCATGCTTGGTTCTCTCCAACTTCAGTGAACCTACCTATGAAAATTCTATCAACTCTGTATGTAAATTCACATCCAGCTAATTAAATGGTACAGACCTGACTGATGTATCAGTGTGGCATCAGATCTCCCAAAGTCACCATTTCTTTATATCAGAGGGTGGTCACAGCTGAATAAAATCTGCAAATACATTTCTGTAATTCATTTGGAAGATGATTATTTTATCATGACAAGGAAAAAGGCCCAGAATATCCAGTAATTTGCTACAAATGTGACATTTACAAATTTAAGTCTATCCATGGTGCTTCTCTCCAAATGGAAATCTTCTGTTTTTAGACCATCAAGCTATTATAAAAGAGACTACCATATACTTTTACATATATTCTGTATGATGACACAAGTCATCATTCTTTATTTATTTTAAATTTCTGTGCATGCACATAAGCTTGTGTATAGGTATGTGTAACAGAAGCTAGAGGTCTCCTCAGGTGTTGTTTCTAGAAGTTATCTTCCTAGTTCTGTGTTGTTGTTCTGTTTTTTTTTTTTTTTGTTTGCTTGTTTGTTGTGTTTTTGAAACACTGGCCTGGATATCACCAAATAGACTATGCTGGCTCTCAGTGAGCTCTATATATCCAGTGCTAGGATTACGAGTGAGTACCATCACACCTGTTTTGTTCACATAGGATATAGGGATTGAACTCAAGTCCTCATGCTTTTGCAGAAAGCATTTTACTATCATGAGTGATACACTTTTATAAAAATATCTTTTCCATTGTAAGAGACAGGAATTTTTGCTAGACTTCACAGCCAAGTTAAAATACACCTTGAGGCCACTGAAGACTAAAGAATAATATTCTGCTATTAACTCTACCTAGTTATTTAACCTACATTTATAAGAACAATGTAACAGTCAACCTTGGTTTTCTACATAATTAGCTTTCACAACATAAGCCAACGTACAATTGTAATCTCAAATCATGTTCCCTTTCATGACTCTATCCCAGAGAGCAATGCTTGTGTGCATGTATGTGTTATGACAATTATATTTTTTTTAAAAATGGCAAACAGGTGGAAAGTGACCTTATACAACAAATACCCAACATAAATGTTGGAGGCAACATACTGATATTGCTTGATCAGTGGGTTTGCAGTGCTTTGAGGTCAATTGGGGTAAATAGCTTAATCCCCTGTAAAACTTAGTTAAGCATTTCTTTAGAGTATTCCTCATTCCTTCCCCAGGTGATGTTTTTGGTGCTTTTCAGGAATATGAATAAAGCCCTTGATAGGGACAGCAACCACAGAAAGCAATAGAGACCATCAGACATCATGCAGTGAGAGATAGACACAAATAAGACATGCTACAGAAAAAGCAGAAACCATAAGCTTCAGACAGATGGAAGACATAGGAGAGAAGTGAAGAATTCGAACTTGGTCTTGCTCTTGACCAAATAAATCAAAATGGAAGTGCTTTGCTATTTTTGCCTCATTGTGAAACCAACATGTTTTGGTTCCTCTGTAAGTATTTTAAATTCATGTAACAGATGCATCTGTGGAGCTATCTCCCCTGCACTTTAGTTTTTTTTTAGAGATTTAGAGATGGCATCTCACTCTACTATATAGCACAGGCTTGCTTTGAACTAATGATCCTCCTGTCTCAGACTACCAAATGGTAAAATTATAAGCATGTGCCACCACACAGCTACAGCAATGCGCCTTTATCTATCATACATTCCGGATTTTACAAAAGGGACCTTGTCCCTTTGAACCAATAACTTCAGAATTTCAAAATAGCTATTCATTACATATAACCATTCTTTTGACTCTACAGGCAACAAACATCACAGATGCATGATGAAAACCGACCATGCACATTAGTTCAGATCTGTCTTGCCATTATTTTCCACTAACTCTCAGACATAATGCTAAGAACAAAAGTGATGATGTGAGGAATTTTAAATAGTGTATCATTTATAATTATTTTTAATTAGCTTTAAGAAGCATGCTTTTTCTTATTTCCCCCTAGCAAATTTACACTGTAAATTGTTCAGTTCTAACTATTATTAAAACTTAATGCCAGCCACCCAGGAATAGTCTAGTTACCAAGGGTAGATCAACAGAGTGATAATTTTACCATTGCTTGTTCCTATAGGCATTCAATGCTTCATGAAATGGTTTAAGGAGAAATATTTGCTGAGTACTTAGAATGCCAAGCGCTTGTCAAGTGCTTCTGAGCATGCTGTCATTTCATTCACATTATACTGTGATGAATAATATATTATTAATAATGTATCATTGTGTCTATGTAGCAAGTACAAAAATTGAGGTACAAATGACAAGCATATCTAAGGTCACAGAAATAACCAAGAGATATTACTATTCAAATGGTTAAGTGGAGTATGATGTCGGCCTTGAGTAGAAAGAAATGCATTATTATTTATTTTGTCAAGCACACTAAAAATAAGAGAAGTACGAACTCCTATAAATCAGCTTTGATCAGAGAAGCTTCTTTTCCCACTGGGCAGCCATCAATAGAGAGATGCATTTGACTAAAGTGCTGAGAGGAAGGGGCTGATTGTTCAGTACTAAAAAGGAAATCTGTATCACCCAAGTACCACCACTGCTACCACTAGGGGTAAGGACCATCACAGGAGGGGAGGCAGAAAGAAGGCAAGAACCGGAGGATGGATAAAAGTGCTATGAAACACTGTCTTCTGGATAGAACATGGCTAATACACAGTGGACTTGCAGCATAAGGGGTAACTTACAAGAAACCTGCACAAGTTCAAGCCAGCCATAATTTCACCATAGTTGGCCTAGATGATCTCCAGGTCCTACTCTGTACTGAGGAGCTACAGGCAGCTGAGATCTGCTAGGAGAAAGAGAATAAATACCTCTTTTTGGGGGACATGGCCACTGGTGGAATAGCCATGTTCTAGTGGATAACTCTGCACCCATCTTGTGTACTTGTGTTTATATGGGCAGCACTAACTGGATCTAGTAGTTATTAAAAAAAAATACATGAAATAGGGGGGTGCTTCTTGAGAGGAATATGGAGTAGTGGAGAAAGGGTGGAAAATAGATATAATATTTAATTGTATACATGTATAAAATTCTCAAAAATAAAGAAAAACTATGTATGCAAATATATGTGTATGTTGACTGTAAAAAAGAAATGTTTGTCACAGTTGATCTCCTTTCATCTATGCAGCCTAGAAGTTGTATAGAAGAAACAGTTGTTTCTAATCCACTGGTTATGATACATACTGAATTTGTAAATCAAATATTAAGAGTAGAATTCACATATTTTATTATGTAAGAGACAGTAACAGGAGCCTTTTTAGAAAAACTTCTAAGTAAAGTATGATAGATTATAGAATGTATTCTTGGAGAAATATACAGAATATCATAGCATTTTAAACCTACAGATGTAAGAGCTTGATGGGACATACACCTAGGATTAAGAAGATGATAACAATTTATAGCAGTTAATCAAAGCTAAATTACACATCACAAGATCACATAATTGGAATCAGACACTATTTATTTTAGTAGTGAGTAAGGACACAGCCTGCTCACTGGAAAGGTCCTTAATAAATCTGAGTTTTATTCTCACTGGTCCCCTTTAGCCCAAGTTACTCATGTTATTGCAGAAAATATACACCCAGCTGTCAAAAATTTAGTATCAATCACCAATCTCTGTGAAGCCTGGGCTTGCTTTGCAAAAGCTTGGCTGAAATACAGATAAATCTGTCTTTCTGTGTATATGTTTATGTTCACAATACTTGTGTGAACTGAAAACAGACAGAGGCTGTGAATTAAGGCTATGCTCACAGTAACTCACGGTTAGGTGAACAAAGGAACATGTAATCACTGTAGTAAATACTGGTCCCAGCAGGTGGTAGAATCAACAGAATTATGTTTTTAATTCGAACCTTGTTTCAAGGTAGGTTGTCTTTAAATAAGGAACCTAACTCAACAGAAATTCATTTTGTTTAAGGCTTAAGCAAAAAAAGAGAAAAAATATCAGACTATTCTTCACTTCTACTCTGTTCTAAAAAAATAAACAGTAATTCTAGAGTCAAAGGCATATTGATACTTTTCTGTGATATTAATATGTTAACTCTGGTCTGTGGATACCCAGTTATGTAGTCATTAAGGATCTAGTTAGAAATGAACATTGTTTAATTTTTCTTATTGATATATTCATACTCTCTGTAGTGGAGTCTGATTTTTTTTTTTAAACCAAGATTCCCACTTGACCCATAGCAACTGGGAGTTTGTTAAGCCCTTGCTTAAGTACCAAGTTATACTACTAAATACACACCATAAAAATCTATTCACGTACATCTGACTGAGTTCTTTTTAATAGTAATTAATAGCTACAATAAAAATAACTCTGGTGCTGGGGAAATGGTTCAGCAATTGAGAACACTAGCTGTTCTTACAGAGGACCCAGGTTTGGTTCCCGTTCTTCACATGATTGCTTACAACTCTCTGTACCTAGAGTTTCAGGGGATCTGACACCATCCCCATAACTCTGAGGACACCGTAGCCTGTGGTACACCAATATGGATGCTGCAAACATCCATACATATAAAATAAAATAAATAAATCTAAATTTTAAAACATTCATTCTGCTTACTTCGGAACAACACATCTTAGATTTAATAAACTCTTAGATTTAGGTGAAGTATTACAACTTCCCAGTTAGCTGAGACTTCAAGCACATGATACCTAGTTGGGCTCTTATTCTTTGTATATAAAAGTTATAAATCATATTTTTATAATAAATTCCTGACCTGAGGTCTACAAAAGACAGTAACTCTGTCTTTGAAAGCTAGAAATGTCATGCATCATAGTACATGAAAACCCTGACTGCTATATTTGGTCTTCCTTGGTAAAGATTATCACTCAGGAAACATTGTCGCAATCAAGGCACCCAGGCAACTACTGAGACATATTCCAGAAAGGATAAAGAATGTAGTCTGTAACATGAATTGCTAAACAGTCTTATAAATAAAAAACACAGAGCTAGATATTGGGGTGAATTCTGAAAGATCAGAGAGACAGAACAAGCCACAGCCAACCTCACCTCATCAACTCCTCAGCTGATCTGTTTCCTCAAACTGTAAGTCTCTGAGTCCTCATCTGAATGGATCTCAGCTGAACTGTTGCTAAAAGCCTAAAAGCTTAAAAGCCTTTAATTCCTGGTCCTCACGCCTTATATACCTTTCTGCTGCCTGCCATCACTTCCTGGTATTAAAGGCGTGTGCCCCCATGCTTGGCTGTTTCCACTGTGGCCTTGAACTCACAGAGATTGGGATGGATCTCTGCCTCCCAAGTAATAGAATTAAAGGTGTGTGTGCCACCATCTTCTGGCCTCTATGTCTATCTAGCAGCTGTTCTGTTCTCTGACCCCAAATAAATTTACTCGGGTGTACAATATATTGGGGGACACAATATCAGCCCAGTAGTCCACTGGTGGTGTGCTTATACTATGTAGTAACTGGAATTCAGTGCTGGCCATGCAATAATATTATTTAAAGCAGAAGAGATCATTGAAAAAATTTACTGGATGCATATATTAAAATTATTCATTGGATTGTCTGCCCAACATTGTAGCTTGTCATGATATGAATCATGTTTTGAGCATGTGGTAGTTTGAATAAGAGATATCTCATAGATCCGAGTATTTGAAAACTTTGTTCCCCATTCATGGCATTGTTTAGGGAGGTGACAGAACCTGTTGGAGGCGAAGTCTTGTTAGAGGAAGTATTTCACAGGGTATGTATGGGTTTTGAGGGTTTATTGACATACCATTTCCTGTCCCCCTCCCATTCCCTTTGTCTTTCCTAGAGGGATCAGCCAGCTTTCCTGTTTCTATCACTATGCTATATCTTCCCCCCTAGGATGGCTTCTCTATCCCTCTGGAACTCTAAGTCATAATAAACTTGTTTAATTTTCTTTTGGTCATGGTACCAACAGAAAAGTAATAGATAGAGAGGATAGTGTAGTGATACTTTATTTGTGCTCTTATAAATAAAGCCTGTCTGAAGATCAGAGGGAAAACCCAGCCATTACATTAAACAGAGGTCAGACAATGGTAGCACATACCTTTACTCCTATCACTTGGCAGGCAGGGATCTGTCTGGATCTCTGTGAGTTCAAGGCCACACTGAGGAACAGAGCCAGGCGTGGTGACACAAGCCTTAAATTCCAACACTAGTTAACCATGGAGGTTTGGAGGTCTGTACAGACAGACAGGAAGACAGAGCTGGGCAGGAAGAGGAAGAGATGTAGCTGGACAGAGAGAGAAAATCATATAGGAGAACAGCAAGGCATATAGGCGTGGGTAGACAGGAAGTATCTTACTTTTGGAAGCTGCTGGGTTGGTAAGGTGAGGTTAGCTGTGGCGGTACTTATTCCTCTGTTCTCTCTCAGGTTTTCACCTTTATATCTGGCTCCATGTTTTCTATTAATAAGACTGTTTAGAAATTCGTCTACAGGGCAGGGTCTCACTTACAGAATTAGGTCACTAACAGTGGGCCTCTGATGGCTATACTTGACCCTGGTACAAGCTGCAGCATCTGCTTCCTGGACTACAGGCATCTCAACAGTGAACACATGAACAGGCATATGGACACTCCACTTTACCTTTCTAACACATGAGACTGACTATTCCACACCACCTCTCCATTTCCCATCATGATGAGTTCAAATCCCTCTGAACCTAAGAGCTAGATTGAGCCTTTCCATCATCATCATTTCTTTCTCTTGTGGATTTGGTCATAGCAAAGCAAGAGTAACTAATCCACAGATGCACTAACTACCCACCGACCTATATGCAAGGGAGTCTTGATTTCTCTTTGCACCACAAATAAACTGGACTTTTGTCACAATGGAATTTCTGATTGAGATACAGAGACTAAATCCTGAAGAAGGGTGCCTAAACGTTATGTGAATGCAGAATCTGGAAGGCCAATAAGTTCCTAATAAATTGTCAAGTGAGTTCATAGTAAAATGGAGACTGCAAAAGAGAGCAGGAGATACTACATAGAGTATGGGGGGGTGATATAAGCAAAAGAAGATAGGGAGTGAAACAGGAAAGTGGGGATGGAGGGCAGAAGTGAGTGATGGAAGGAAGGAAGAAAGGAGAGATAGATAAATGGATGCACAGAGGGAAGGAGATCATGTAGGTAGGTACACACTGAGCAAACACGTAGTCCAGAAACCTAGACTCATAACCAGTGCTCCTAACACAAATGCAGTCATTCATCCTTCCCTGTGGTTTCTATAAGACATTCTACAGTTTCCTAGTAAACTAATTTAGCTAGATTAAGAAGGTTTTTATTTGTCATAGTTAGGATTTCTTGGCCAATACAGCGATCAGATGTATCCATGATAGTGTACATATGTCATATATTCTGATAAAAACAACATAGAACTTGCCATCCAATTGTAGTTGATTGTGTGAGTCATTGAATGATTAAGTCAAAATGTCTCTAATTTTGTATATTTCTGTGTTAATACCCCGAAGAGCAATGTTCTATGACTATGTGTGACTTTTATGTTGGAAGTCAGGAGAAATGCTGAAGCAATATGGGAGACATGTATACTGTGCAAAATTCAAGGATGTTCCTAAGCAGATGCAGGGTTGAAGGTATTAAAGTCATCTCTGGCAACTTTAAATAGCTACTACAGATTCAGAGACTGTCCAAGTACTGACACAGCAGGGTTTAATCCTTTGGGAGCTTATGACTCACTTATTCTCCCAACTCCTGGATGTGATTTGACAGTGTATCCCCAAGATACTCCCCACCGCTAATGCTCCTATTTCTATCTTGAAGCCTTTTAATTTGTATATTCCCCAAATGGCTATGCCTGCTTGTCAAGTGGGAGTCTCACCTCACTTGGAGCTCCTAGCTCTTTGATAAGGAAGAGCAGGCTGGCAAGAGGAGCTGGCATGCCACAGAAATCCATGTAAGCAATCAACAGCTTCTTTTCAGCCAAGTACATTTTTCCCCTACAGACCCAACCAAGGGCAGTATAGCATAACTGTCTCTTGCCAATATCAGGTTCTCATCCACAAGAGCATTGCTAGCCCTCCTGACAGATGAGAGTTTGGGGAGCTTCAACAACCCCTCCAGCAGGTGCAGTTCTTAACATTTGTTAACATTCCTGCCTCTTGCATTTCATTCAGTGCCAAGAGCCCTGAGTTTCTTTTCAAAGGCACGGATAGAAGCAAGGCTTTCCCATGCTTCCCCTAGAACACAGGGAGAAGCGACTTTGAATTCTGTACTCTATTGGATTGTGATAAGAGAGATATGGGAGGTTTATGTAAGCAATCTCAAATTCACGTCCTTAAACAATAATTGGAAGAAATATTAGAATCTACCTCTGGGCTTGGCCATAATTGCCAAAGAAGATATGATGATAGGAATCAGAAGAAGGTCTGCTAAGCCAATATATGTAATTGATAAAGGCAATTATCCACTGAGGGCTGCTTCAATTTTTGTTTTAATGAGTATTACTTTAAAGTGGCAATTAATGATTGTATAGTATTGTAGGATATGGTCTCATGTGATCATATGTCTCATGTGATACAGAATTATGATAAATTAACAGTATGAATGTAGTAACACCTTGTTTGGGTGGTGAGAAACTTGAAGTGCAGAGTTAATTACTAGGACTTATACAATACGTTAATTATAGGCACCTTATGATGCAATAGATCTCAAGAATTAAGTCATATGTCTAAACTATGTGCCCTTTGACTGGCATCTCTCAATTCCTCCATCCCCAATTTCTGTCATCGCTCTGATCTTAAGGCTTTAGACTCCCCAAATATGTGAACTAATGAACCATTTACTTCTAACCATGTTCACTCCATGTTCTTTGTCTGGAGCACACAATTAAATATTATTTAGTCCTTTAGTGCTAGAGATGTCACTCTTGCTCTTTCTCTTAAGAGGCAAACATTTTTAGGAAAGTAAATTTTGCTCTGTATACACTGTACACCAAGAATTTTATGGAACTCTGAAACAAGGAACCATCTCTAAACTTATTTCCTCTACACTGCAGTGGCAATCTTGGCAGGGATGGCCCCTAGGCTGCATTTTTACTTATAGTCCTCTATGAGTTTAATCTTTCCAGCTTGCTCATTAAACTTGCTCATATTTATGGGTGGAATTGTACTGTGCAGTTTGCTACTTATGCAATAAGCAAAATTTGATCTTGAGCAATCACTGTGATGGAGAAAAAGCAAATATAAGGACTTATCACAGACAGCATTACTTCAGCATGGTACTACTACACGGTGGAGAAATTAAGGCCATAAGCAGGGCCATTTTCATTCCGGGCTACGTTATATGCTAGGGAACAGCATTACTTAGGATGAGTTAGGCTCTGCTATAACAATCCAGAATGTAATGGCTTAAAACATTAAAACTTTATGCTTCTCACAAATGCTGGTGATACTTATTCTAGTCTCCTTTCTTCTCTCCCTCCCTTCCCCTCCCCTCCACCTTCCCTCTCTTCCTCCCTTTCTTCCCTTCCTCCCTTCCTTTACCAGCCTTTTGTTGTTGTTGTTATTCTTAAGTTTCCATTGGCTAATGAAATATCTATAGACAGTTCCTGATTAAATTCAATTTGTTCATAGAATCCCTCTTCTCTCTCCTTGACTGGACTCCTGGAGCTCTGCCTGGTGTTTGGCTGTAGATCTCTGCATCTGCTTCCATCAGTTACTGGAGTAAAGCTCTGTGATGACAGTTAGGGTATTCACCGATCTCATCACTGGGATTAGCCAGTTCAGTTCAAGCATCCTCTCCACTATTTCCAACCTGGGGTCATCCTTGGGGATTCCTGGCAACTTCCCTAGCACTGGGTTTCTCTTTTTTTTTTGTTTTTTTGTTTTTTTGTTTTTCGAGACAGGTTTTCTCTGTGTAGCTTTGCGCCCTTCCTGGGACTCACTTGGTAGCCCAGGCTGGCCTCGAACTCACAGAGATCCGCCTGCCTCTGCCTCCCGAGTGCTGGGATTAAAGGCGTGCGCCACCACCGCCCGGCTCGGGTTTCTCTTTATCCCCATGATGTCTCCCTCCCTCTATCATTGCTTTCCCACTCCATCCTTTAAAACGTGTAGCCCAAGCTGGCCTCGAACTCGTGATCCTTCTGCCTCTGCCTCCTTCAGCAAGGGCATCAGGATCATGATGGGGAAACCTGCAGAGACTACCAAACCAAATTAGTGGGAACTCATGAAAGTTGGATCAATGGCTGTGGAGCCTGCATGGGACTGGACTAGGTTCTCTGCATGGTGAGACAGTTGTGTAGCTTGATTTGCTTGGGGGAGGGGAGGCTGGTGGTAGGATCACCACCATCTCTGGTGGGTGATCGGGTTTTTTGGAGCCCACTACCTATGATGGGACACCTCCTGTAACCTTAAGGCAGGGGGAAGGGCTTGGACTTGCTTCTACTGGATGTGCCTCACCATGGGAGGCCTTGCCTTCATGTGGGAGGAAGCGGGAGTGGGTTGGGAGGGGGAGGCTGGTGGGGCAGAAGGAGGGAAGAGGGGGATCTTTGACTGGTGTGTAAAATGAATGAAAAAATTTTCTTAATAAAAATAAATAAAATTCAATTTGTCATCATCAATTAAATTTTGACTGAAGGCTATTCATCCTAAGAATTTCATGAACACAAAATTAAGAAAAAGACATTAAGAAGAATATAGGTCTCCAGTGAGTGATAGTTTTACAAGTGCCTTGAAGAGAGAACCACCCTCCCCCAGAAGTCCACACTATTTCCTCTTTGTTTAAGCATACTTACTGTATCTTTATCTTATGCTCCTGAGCTGTGCTTTCGGCAACTGTCTGTCTCTTTTGTTCAAATTATTAACATCATCTCTGTCTGTGTGTACCCTTTGACTGTCCTTTTCTCCCGCGGCTGTCAAACCCTTAGTACAAGTTTTTATTTACCCACTATTATCCTCCCTGCAGAGTGCAGGTGAAGATGATTATTCAACAGCTGGGTCTAACCACCAACTCCTGAAGTTCTTGGGTTTTCCAGCTCTTAAGGATACTGCTGGGGACCCCCTTATGTTCTGCCATTACCAGCATGGTTAATCTTGCCATTCCCTGAGACACAGCATCCACTGACTTTGAAGATAGCTGTAATTACAGCTTTCTTGTAAAAAATTCATTCTCCTAGTAAGGCTCTAGTTAGTTTTCCTCTTAGCTCTAATCTTTTATTTCAAAGGTAGATGAAAAGGTAAAAGAACCAGGACCACTTATCAAAGGCACATTCAGTCCTTGACCTTCCAGGCAAGTGCTTACCTCACTTCAAAACAGATCTTAATAGGAAGGGTAGAGTTAACTCTTCCTTGCCCAGCCCCCAGCCTTAGAGACCTCTGAACGCCATCCCGCTCTTATTTCATCCTTTTCAGATAAAGTTGGCTGCTGTTTGCCTTTCATTTCACTGTACCAGGACCCAGGCTGAGGCTTCTCAGATGCCTCCCGCTTGTCTCTGGCTGTTCGTTTCAATGTTCTCAATACTTACATTGCTTCAACAGCACTCCATCTGAGATATTATCCCACTTCTCGTTTACTGGGCAATATTATCCAGTTCTTCTAGGCAAGTAAAATCAAAGCCACGTTAATGTTGGCAAGATACCCCGCTCATTCCTAGTTCCAGCTCTGCACAAATGACTTGGCAAATACATCAAATTTAAAATATTTTTTATTTCTTTCCTTCCCACTCTTTTTTTGAATTATCTATTTTACAGACTCTAATGATATCATTCGTTTCTGCCCTTACTTCCTTCCCAAACCTCCCATCTATCCCTCCTTGATCTTTTTTAAACACCTGGCACATCTTTTCATTAATTGTTGTTACATATATTTCTAAATACCTAAGTATAACCTGCTCAGTCTGTTTTAAGTTACTTGTCTATATGTTTTCAGACTGACTATTTGCTGTTGGATAACTAATTGCTGGGCTCCTTTTGCTGGTTCTTTCTCTGTTTGTATGCCCTCAGTTTTCCTTAGTTACTTCTGTATGGTTGAGGCCTCTTGGCTCTGCTACCATCCAAATCAGCACGTCTATTGTTGATGCCCTTCCTTAAAACTTAATATTCAAAGCATAAATTTATCACAATCATTATCTCTCAGGATTATATCAGTGAGCATAATTTTACAATACTCAAATCATGATGGTCATGGTTTTGAAGATTTTCATTAAGTTTATGATGTATTATTTATTTATTTTATTATATTTCAGTGTTAAAGATCAAATTCAGAACTCTGTGAATACTAGCCAAGCACTTTACCTTTGAGTACAACCCTGACTCATTTTGATTATGTTAAAGGAGTACTTTAAAAAAAGGAATTACAGTATATATCTTATGCTCAATGAAGTATACACACTCCTTATTTTCACATGAATTAAAAGGTTTAAAAAATGTTGTTTTGTAATTTTGACAAGCTTCACATATCTTAGTTGAAATGTGACAAGGTAAAAAGATGTATCTTGCTTTCTTTTTCTTTATGAAGAACTCAGTAACATAAGCTTATTTTGGCAGGCCGTTTGAAAACCTATCGTAGAGCAATCAATGAAGATTTTATGTTGCTACCACTTCTTGAGATCTATCAAAGAGCAAACCCAACCTCATTCAACTCTAGGCTGAATAAGACATGATTTTTCTTTGTTGAAAATGGTGAAATGACACATCTCTTGTAATAATAACACTGAAAAGAATTCCGTGGGAAATAATCAAAATATTAGATGCCAAAATGCTGAGGAGGATGTAGGACCTTTCCTAAAATATTGTCCTGTCTAGACTTCCTTAGTTCTGAGAACAGAATATATTTATTTATTTAAGGCACCAACTGTGGCTTCTTATGTTACAGATGGACAATTTGTGTCCAGCTTTTGTTTAGCAATTTTTTTCTAACATGGCACAAGTGATTGATATCAAAGCAGAGAGAAAATAAGAGTCATGATATTAATTCTTGCTTTTTTTCTCATTAGTTTATAAAGAAAGATGTGTTAGAAGAGCACAGTAAATAATGCAAATTCAAAACCTTTTCTGGTGCATTAGAAAGTTGATATTCAGAATTTCCGGTTTTCAATGCATGATGGACTTAGTTAATATAGATCAGCAAACACATAAAAATAAAGCATAACCCCCACAATGGTTGGACAGCCATCTCTTCCAAATTGGAGCATTCCCTCCTGGAGGAAGGAAAGCAGCTCATACAATTTTGAAGACTTGGGAAGTTCAGAAAGTTACATGATCTACAAGGCCCTTTCAAGATTATATAAGGAGCAGCAACAACTGGGAAAAGGGCTATATTCCAATCATACCTGTTAGTTGTAGATGAATTTCTAAATAGTCTTATTAAATAAGAAATACAGAGCCAAATACAGGGGTGAAAGTCATAGAAATCAGAGTGATAGCCACCAACTAACCTTAGCTCACCATGTCGCCATAGCTTCCCATGAGAACCAGCTTCTTCCTGTCAACCTGCGTCTTTATTGCCTTGCTGTTCTGCCTTCTCATTAGCTCTTAACCCAGCCACCTCACTTCCTCATCACTGCTTGTCTATACAGACCTCCAGATCTCTGTGGTTAGTACTGGGATTAAAGGTGTGTGTCACCATGCTTGGCTGTGTCCTTGAACACATAGAGACTCTGCCTGCCTTGTGATCAGATTAAAGACATGTGCTACCATGGCCTGACTTCTGTTTATGGCTGGCTGTGACCTCTGACCTCCAGGCAAACTGTATTTATTAACACACAAATAACATATCACCACATTTCAGCACAAATAAAATATCACCACAGTTAGTTATATAGGGAGCTCTGAGGACGCAGCTTTTTTGAATCATCACATATGCTGAAGTGGTCTTTTCATTGATAGAGCTGCATTTGAATTAATTATGTAACTGTCAGTAACCCCTCACTCATGTTCCTACAAGTACTTCCAATCAGTTCATTGGTTCACTTAGCCACACTTGGGTAGTTTCGTTGCTTTGGTCTGTCTTTGGTTGCCTACATATGTAGGGTGAATAGACATTTGTGAATATCTCCCCAATGAACATTACATGACAACAGAACAAGATTTATTGATTTATTCATTTATTTATTGTGCTGTTTGTCAAGCTCATGCATGCTGGGCATGTGTCTAACACTGAGTTACACCCTCAGCTCCCAAGAATGGTTATTTTTTTTAATCTTTTAAATGCTTAAATAAAATACTTAAATTAAATGCTTAAATAAAATGCTTAAAGCAATGTTGAAACTTCCACAAGAGAACTATGAAATCCAAGTTTGAACAGTGCTTATCAGTCTATGTCCTAATTGGTTAAGAACATACTGGTCCTTGCTATATGACTAAAAGATAGTGATCCAGAGTATTGACATCTAAACAGATGGAGGAGATATAACCTTGGAGACAAGGAAGGTAATAAGTATGACTTCTTGTATTAACACATATCCCTTTGATTCATAATAGAAACTATCAGAGGTACATAAATAGCCAAAGGAAGAAGTATATTCAATTCTCTTGTGATTCAAAGTACAATAAGTTGGGAATCCAAAACTTTGAGGTCAAGCATGAACATATGAACATTTGCTCTAAACATTCAATACTAATGAGGGGTAATAAATTAACACAAAAGTAGGCTGGATGCTTTAGAACTTAAATAATTGATAAAAACAAAATTATGCTTTGAGTAACGTTTACATAGCACAGGAAGAACAAAAGGGAATAATTATGCATCAAATGAGCTCATGCTATAAAACTGTATGTAGGGAAAAACTGCTACAGAAATAGACAAATGCCATAGTAAAAGGACAAGTAACATCTGCATGAAAATAATGATTAATGATTAATGATTTAACTAGAAATTAAATATAGAGAGGTACAAGAGAAAAAGACGAATTGTTAGTAAAGCCATCAATGATTTAAAGTGAAAGAAAACCCATGAACTAAAAAGAAATTCTAAAAACTAGAACCCTAAAATAATGATAGAATGTAATATAGATATATGGAAGTTTAGGGTAGATATTCAGTGGTTTCACAAATACTATAGCCTTCCTTTAGTTCCAGGTATATGTTTGGGCAATTCTTGCTCTCTTTAGAACCACAGATTTGTAGGTTCTGAATGGAATTTGAACAAAGATGTCATGAGTTGATTTCAGAAAGAAGATGTTAGATTCAGTTCACAATCAGTCCCAAATTCTCTGATTGCACAAAGATGGAACATTCTCTGATTATGACTTATGAGCATGGGGCCCTGAGCAAATACAGTGGACAAAGCTACATATCAACTTTAGTGGGTAAACAGCATGGGACACAAAAAATAAGTAAATAAAACTCCTGCTGTTCTGAGAGTACATGAAGTGCTTGATAATGTGACAACAAGCACATTAAGATCAACATGAAAGCTGACATTGGTGAAGAAACATTTAAGATATTAGAAGATCTGAGGTGTTTACCTAATATGCAAAATGGACATGTAAAAAAAGTAATGACCATGAAATACATAAAAGTTAGGGATAAGAGAATTTTTAGTTCAAAATGTATCTGATGAGATAAGCAGAAAAACAGTGTGAGAATGCCGATATGCATATAAGGTACAAGGATTTTCTAAAACTTAAAAAAGGAAAATGTTCTCAGACTGAAAACCAGAGTACCACTAGACATATATGTATATTTCCACACATTGTAAAAAGAAGTAGACCCCTAAGCTTATAGAGAAAAATCTCAAAAGCTAATGGGATGATAAGGGCAGATCATAAGTGGAAACACAAGTCTGAGAAATAATACATCTCATTTTCTGCACTAACAAAGGGTAGAGTTCAAAGAAGCAATATATTATATTATATATTACATTATATTACATAATAATATATTGAGTAGAAAATATAATGCCACATTCTATCTTATTATTCCAAAACTATCTTATTATTTAAAAATCATAGTAAAGTTTGCATTCAATGATAAACAGTATAGAAAGGTTACTTTTAATACCATCTACTGAAATAAATAACTCATGGGTATTTTGAACAAAAACAACCAAAATTCAGCTGATCATGGTAGTGCACACCTTTAATTCCAGCATGCAGGAGGCAGAGGCAGTAGATCTCTGAGTCTGAAGCCAACCTGATCTACAGAGCAAGTTCTAGGACAGCCAGGGCTATACACAGAGAAACCATCTCTCCCCCGAAAAACAAAACAAACAAACAAACAAACAAAAAACCACCAAACTCCAAACACATACACACATATACACACTCACACACACACACTGAAACTTAGAGGAAGTGTACTATTAAAAGCAATTAAAAAAAATCTGGTCCCACTGCCTGGGGCCCCACAACTTATCCTAGGTGCAAGTACTGGCCTTTTGGAGCCCATTCCCTATGGTGGGATACCTTGCTCAGCCTTGATGCAGTGGGTATGGGCTAGGTCCTGCCTCAACTTGATATGCCAGGCTTTGTTGACTACCCAAGGGAGGCCTGACTCCCTCTGAAGAGTGGATGGGGGGAGTAGGATGAGGGGGAGTTGGGGAGGGTGGGGGAAGCAGAAGGAGGGGGAACTGGGCTTGTTATGTAAAATGAAAAAAGTTTTTTTAAATAAAAAAATCTGGTACATACATAGGAAAACTAATGTAAATTATACAGTCACTATGTTTAGTGTTATAATAACAATCACTAACTAGAAAAGAAAGTTGAACTAAAAAGCTATTTTTTTCAGTGATAACTTAGAATTTTGAGGAACTGTGCAGCTAAAAGTTTGTAGATCATACTAGGAAACACTGTTAAACTGGCTCTGTTAAGATGAAATTGTGAAGAAGCCTATTGTCCAGACTTGACACAAGCTAGAGTCACCTGAAAAGAGGGAACCTCAATTAAGAAAATGCTTCCATAAGATAAGGCTGTAAGATATTTTCTTAATTAGTGATCAGTGGGACAGGGCCCAGCCCATTGTGGGTGGTGTGCTCCCCGGACTGATGGTTCTGGGTTCTAGAAGAAAGCAGGCTGAGCAGGCTTTGGGGACCAAGCCAGTAAGCAGCTCCCCTCCATGGCTTCTGTATTAGCTCCTGCCTCTAGGCTCCAGCTATATTTGAGTCCCTGACTTTCTTGGATAATAAATGGAGATATAGAAGTGTAAGCAGAATAAACCCTTTCCTCCCCAACTTGCTTTTGGTCATGGTGTTTTATCACAGCCATAGTAACCCTAACTAAGACACCTAGCAAAACTAGAAATAAAAAGAAAAATCTGAAATAATACAAATGGTGGTGGTGGTGGTGGTGGTGGTGGTTTGAGTAAGAAATATACCTCAGAGTCTCTGGAGTTTGAACACTTGGTCCCCAGTTTGTGAAGCTGTTTGGAGGTTGGTGAACCTGTGGGAGGTGGGGTCTCCCTGGATAAAGTACACAGCAGGTTGGGTGGAGGCAAGGTGGTAGAGGGAGGGATTTGACTATTTATTTTCCGACCCCACTTCCTATTTGCTCTCCCTGCTTTGTGTTTGTGGTTCAGATTGTGAGCTGTCAGCTTCCTGCTGAGGCCACCAAGCCTGAGGCTTGCAGCCATGTCTCTGCTCTAATGGAATCTTACCCTTCTGGAACTGTAAGCCAAAATAAACTCCTCTGTAAGTTGCTTGTGGTGGACATTGTATTTTATCACAGAAAGAGAAAAGTCACTAATAGAGTGTTTAAAAGAAAAACCAGTTATTGCAGTAGAAAGCAAAGAAGCATGGAGAAACAAAATATTCATCAAAGAAAGATTTTTTTTCATGAATTAAAGTAAGGGAGACCAAAAGCAACTTTTTTTTACAAAAGAATAAAAGACCCAAAAGATACAGCCACATGCTATTAAAAAGAGAACTTCCTGGAATAAATTATAAGGTGTTGCAAACAAAATGAAAATGCCAATGTCTGACTGAGGTAAAGTTAAATAAATCAAATACAACACCATAATATCATATAAAATACACAAGAAAAAGAAATTGGGAGCTTGAGTGATGGTTCAGTAGTTAAATGAGTAATGCTCAGTCAAGCAGATCTGAATTAAGATCCCAGCATCCACTTAACTAGCAGGACCCCACCAATTCTGACCCCTTCTGCTGCCCTCAGTGTAGGCACACACAAATATGCATATACACACTTGCACATGAACTGTTACACACACACACACACACACACACACTTACAAATAAGCAAAGTAAATCTTTTAAAATTTATAATTATTGAGAAGAGATGAATCACACAATAATGAAAAAAGATCAATTTATCATATTAAGAGATGATTAAAACCTACTCATGGTAACTTGCAAATTAAGAGTTAGGTAAGTTCATAGACATCTACAAATATAACTCTCTTTATCACTGCATTCTATTGCTTTTTTTTAAAGAGAATAATTGCCATTATTTTAATTTTATTTGTATGCTATGTCTTTCCTCCAAATAATATTATACTCAAACCTCCAGGGAACTTGGCTATTTTATTTCTCATGGCATCATCAATCTTATTATAGATTCTATTATATTGACTTCATGAAGATCATTGTAGAGGAAACAAATTACCCACAGTTTCCTGATATTCATCCAATGCAACATAGCATCATCCTTCCCATTATCCATAAGGAAAAAATATACGGCAGAAACTGGACCAACTGATACAATCCATCTGTACATTTCTCATGATTATGATTAAAGAATTATGATTAACAATTTCTATACATTACTTGTAATATTTTAACATGCATCTCAAAATACATACATGCAGTATAATTCAATACAAACAAAATAAAACAAAATCCTTTATATTATCACATTAGTATTTTTTTCATCTTAATTTCTAAAGACAAAGTTACTTCTAAAAAACAATCTTTCATGATAGGAAAAAAAATCATAAACAACAACAAAAAACACACAATGGCTCACTTTTTAGCTGGGCAGTGGTGGTAGACACCTTTAATCCCAGTCAATACTCAGGAGTCAGAGGCAAGGGGATCTCTGAGTTTGAGGCCAGCATGGTCTGCAGAGTGAGTTCCAGGACAAACAGGACTACATAGAGAAACCCTGTCTCAAAAAAAAAAAAAATAGTGAACATTGCACATTATCAGGCAGGGGCTGATTGGCAGCAGCCTAAATTGCACTAGGTAGAACAAGCACAAAAACACAAGGCCATGGGGATGTGTTTTCTGAGTTCTAACATTCTCTCATGGTATATTAATGCATCTCTCAGCACAGGTAAAGTTGCCTCTACTAGGGAAGGCTTTGCCAGCTCCGAAGAGAAACAGAACGAATATAATATTTGCTTCTTGTTAAATATCTCTCTGCTATATCAAAGGTCCCTCAGGGGCTGATTAAATTCATTAAGAGCTAACAGAAATTCTAGCCATTCTTTTCCTTCTGGCCAAGATGCCATTAAGAGAAAAGCCAACAGTGGAACAGTTGAACTGCCAAGAATCTAATGCTATAGCCTAATATTTACAACCAAATAATACTAATTATAAAAGTATCAATTACAAAGGGCCTGGCCCCACAGCAACTATTTGGCATTCATGATTCCTAAACCTACGAAAGCACATTTGTTACTCTTATTTTATAGTTTTGGGAAACTGAGGCTAGAAGCAGCAATTAGGGAAGAATTTGAACTATCAATGTGTCTCTCTTTGACTTCATCATGTATAACCTTTATATGAAACCACAGATCCTAACGATCAGCAATTGCAGTTGTTCTTTGGCCTTGGAGGACAGGCAGGTCAGAACACTCAGGAAGCTAGTCTGCATTGATTTGAAAGGAAGAGTCTGCTGATTTTATTATATATCTCATGCATCATTATAACTAAAGATGAAATTTGTCTACCTAAAATACACATTTCCATATTGCCTTGCTGATATAATTCATATATCATAAAACTCCCTATTCAGAGACAACTTGGTGACTTTAAGTGTATCTACAAGGTTGTGTAATCATTACTACTATCTAATTCAGAACATTTTCATCAGTACCAAATAGAAACCATAATGAAAATCCAGACGTTTTTTAGCCCCCTTGTTTCCTAGAAACCACTAAATAACTGTCTTTATAATTCTTACTTCTCCGTACACTTAATATACATGAAGCCATATATTAACTGACTTCTGGGTGAGGCTTTTTATTTATAGCATATTTAAGGTACAACTATACTGCAACACAGCAGTTTATTTCATATTGCATTTTAATTGCCGATATAGCTTAATGAAAGATGAACTTATCTGTACCAGTCAGGAGAGGCATAATGTAAGTAAGCTTCCTCTATTTCTCTAGGTATTGGTTAGTTTATATTTGCAATATTGATGAAGCAAGCTTACATGGCACAAGCTGATGAGCAATATTACCATCTTGGATTTTTAAGATGGTAAACTGTTGTCAGAGTAGATAACCTCAGTTATCTACTCAAATATTGGAGAAAGAATTTAAGTCCAGCTCTGTGAACAGTAGGCTAAAATGAGTTTGCACTTGATTGATGGACATAGGACAGAGACAACTAAATGGTCCATTCAGCCACTGCACCACAGATCTTTGTTTCACCAGAGACACTTAGAAGCTGTGTTAAGAATCCATACTCTGTGTGTCTGTGTGTAATGAGGATGCTGAGCTCAAGTGCTAGGTGAGGATGTATAGGGAGAAAATAAAAATAAAAACTAGATGATGGGAAAGCAGAGACATGGAGCAGTCTTAACTGTGACTCAGTCTTGCCCTCTGGGATTGCATCCCATTCTGATTTCTTTTAAGATTAGTTGGGAAATGCCCTTTAATATGAAAGACCCTTATTTCTAAATATTGGTTAAACAATTCAACTTTTTCTTTTTGAAATTAAAATTTTAAAACATACAATTTTGTATTAGGAAATTGGGCTGGGCTGTGCCATAGTCAAGCAATTCTGCAATCACCAGGTTGTCAATAAATACCAGAGGCTAAGAACAAGGAAGGGCTCCTTGGGGTCTTTGTAGCAGCATGATATGACAGGTACTTCAGTTTGGACCTGTAACGGGTAGAACTACAGGGTTTTGGTTCCTCCTTACATCACCTTCAGGAACTGAAAATATTTTGCTTGTTTTTAAGGTATGCTTTTCATCAAAGAAAAAATGCAAGCACTGTTAACACCAAGTTGCATTGTTCGTTTCATTATGTAAAATACATCCTTCCAGATAAAAATGTTTGTAGGATGTAATTAATATTTTATTGCTGAAAAACATCTTGTCTAGCAAAACTATTGGGAAAAAGTGCAAAACAATTTTACTTCATTCCAAATACTTTTCCTACAATGTACCATTCTAGTGTTTTTGAATTGCCAAAGTAATCTCACTACCAGAAAGTCTACCTCGAGTAGCTTCTCCAGAGGAATGGGAATGGCCTCTGTTGCATCATTTCAGCATTAATTTATGTAACTTCACTAACTTAATTAACTACAACATTTATGAAAGCAAGTAAAAGAAGCTCATGGCATCACTTGGAAATGGCTGGCTCTCTACGTTTGCATAGAAACTAAGGACAATAAGCAAGATGAAGTACAGATAAGCAAACCTTCCCGTGTGGGGAACTTACCTTTTAGGGCAGCTCTGAGAGCCACATGCTGTGCAGTTACTATGTGTCAATAATCCCTACAATAAAAACAGAATGTACAAGTTAACACACTGCTCAACAGAGACTTGTACATAGTTCACATTTATTATATTATCCCTTTTAAAATTAAATTAGGAGGAAATGAAAATTAGATACAGCTGGTTTGAGCTTCCAGATTTATCCTCTGCTGTGTCCTAGTAACCAAATGTCTTGACCTATCAGTTCAGAGTGTTCTTTATGTCAGTTGAGTGACATTAGAAGTCGTTAATATTTTGTATTTTGTGCTATTTGGATTCAGTGAAACAGATATTGTGTAAGAAAGTGCATTAAACAGCTTGAAACAATAAAACTCAAGCACTAACATACATCTTGTCTAGGGTTTTGTTTGTCTGTTTTAGGTAAATGAGTAAGTGAAATATGGAGATAACAAAAACAGCAAAAATCACACTTCATGACATGTCTTATCTCAAAATCTCCAAGTTAAAATTTAATTGTGAAAGGAAGTTTACTTCAGATCATTAAATTCCTGAAGAAATCACTTTATACCTACGTCCTAAGAAACGACTCCTGTACACGCATATGAGTGCTGTATACCCTAATCTACTTTCTACTCAAAATACATCATTTCTAAGTAAAGTAATTGTTTCATTCATTGTGAATGATATTATATATATTATAATATATATTATATATGTGTATGCACATAAAATATATAGAATATTATTTTCTATAAAGAGAGAATGTAGTCACTCAAAAATATCTTCAAGTGTATAAGCATTGAGGAGAAAATTCTCTACATGTATTAAGTCCAGTAGAGGTGATCATAGCAAGTCAAACAAACCTATTCTTGTATCTGCCTTCTCCTAGAACCTGATCAGTTTTTGATATTTGCAACCAGCTGTACAATCAGACAGCATTTACAGAGAAATGGAAGTATAACATAGAAAGGAACAAAAATACCTACAGGTTCATCATTCAACCAATCTGCTGAATGCAGTTTAACTAGTTAGTTTACAACTTAGCAAATTTTCCCTGGAGCCTGAGCAATCTTCAGTGAAACTACATTGATCGTGTGTGTGTGTGTGTGTGTGTGTGTGTGTGTGTGTGTGTGTAGACTAGCTTCTCCCTATGGATCCAGTTGCCTTGGCTACCTCGAAGGTTCTGGCTTATGGAGCACATGGGTCTCTTGGGGATGAGGGTACAGCTGTGGAGTTACCACAGGCCCTCCATTCCAATCTGTATCCTTTCACAAAATATTATTTAACCCAAGTACATTCTGATATATTTAGGTATATTATGATTAAGACAAAAACAAAGCATTTTATTCATTAACTATAAATACATAATCACTTAAGTGCATAGTTTCTCCTACTAGTTTGCAAAATAACTCATTTCCATAATTAAATGCTTAACTTCTTTTAATGGACATAAGTTGATACTCAGAAAATAAGAGTCAAATCCTTGTTCCTGTTACTGCTAATATGTAAAGAGTGTAAAATTCTCCCTACCCTTTCTTACATATTTCAATTTATAACATTCCACATATGATTATTCCAAATATAACAAAATGTGACTTTCGGAATAGGAAAAAACCTCCTATATTCAAGTTATGTGAATCACAAGTATATCACCATCTGTTATATTTGAATATGGTCAGTTACCAGCTGTATGAGTTGTCTACAAATGTTCAGTATTTAATTTAAATTGGATTTAATCTTCTTACACTAGGGATAGCTTCTAATATGGTTCTAAAGCTCTACTTTGTTTGTAGCTTCAGAACCATTTGCAACTACTGGAACCATCAACCAATAACAGAAGTATGACTTATAATCTCAAAATCCCTATACACAATGGCCAAAAAATTTTTTAAATATTACTAGAGATGTCACATTTACAAATATACATGTACCTATTTACATATATATGCATACATATACATTCATAGAAACAAAAATCAAAGAGGGGATTAAATTTATCCTATCTGGTAAAAATAAATACTTAAAAAGTTAAAGTATCTATATAATAAAATATTCATTTTTCTTTAAATGTCCAGGTTCTTGGATAAGTTGTAAGCATGATATAATGATTCAGTTATTTACTAGCCATGTTATCTTCCACAAATTCTTTATTTGTATGAACCTCAATTTTATCTATGCATAGGATGTAGTAACATAACATACCCTGAAGGAATTACTTAAGTGCTATGGATGGAGCACAGCTAGTCGAGCAGTTGCCTTCAGTGCAGAAGCCCTAGGGTTGAACTATTTAAAACTGGCATAGTAGTGCATGTCTCTAATACAGGCTTTTGGGAGGTGAAACTAGGAGGATGGAAGTTCAATACAATCTTTAGCTATTGAGTGAGCTAAGATCAGTGTGGGAAACATGAGACCATATTTTAAAGCAAAGTAACAACAAAACAAAATTATTTTAATTCTCAATTCAATGATTAAGTAGTAACAGTCAAGTTAGGCATGCTTGGACACTAGTCTAGTAGCCACTAGAAGTGGTGGCCACATTGGTAACCATTTACTCATGGCATCATGAATGATTAATTTAACCTACAAAATACAAAGTGAGGACCTCAAAGAACCTGCTTTCAAATACTTGCCTATTATATAAAATATCATAAGAGCCCTTTGAACTTTGTAATTTCTTGTCCAGGCCAAGGTAACTCACCTATGTACTTGGTGGCTTCACACAAAAGAGAATTACTTTATGAAATTAGCTAGCTGACACTTAGCAAAGAACAGTACATGGCAGAATGGAAAAAGAGCAGGAAGGGAAAGAAATGAGTGTGAGCTAATGGATGGCTCAGCTGGTAAAGGCTCATGCTGTTATGCCTGAAAACCTGAGTTTGATCCCCTGGGATGCACAAAGATAAAGGAGAGAACTCATTCTTACAGGTTGTCTTCTAGCTTCCATTTGCATTTAGTAACACACACACACACACACACACACACACACACACACACACACACACACTTTGGCATGGTTCTATGGAGCAGAAGAGAGATTTGAATGTAATTAAAAAAAACTTGCAAAGAAAAGGAGAGACGAATGATTAGGGATTGACGTCATGAGGACCTGCGTCACCATCAGGAAAGGCCTTCCCCATGCAATGTAGCGTTCATTTTAATTGGTTATAGCTTTGGAATCATCGATAATTAATATTAATTTCAGACTAAGCTAATATGATTCTCTCTTCCACAAAATTTGAACGGCAGCACTGAGGGTTTGGGGGATATAAGGTAGGGATTCTTGACATACAAAGCTAGTTTGTTGAGAAGACAAGAGAAAGGCACCTAGAGAAGGCCAGGGATGAAATAACTCACATATTTACTCCTTATCTCTTGAGGAATGATATTTTGAAATTAGAGGGTGAACAATGTGAGAATCAGTCATATCTCCTGATTTGTAAAGTCAAGAATATTTAAGGTCAGGTGTTTTGTAGCTTTCTGTTCTTAGGTGGCTATCATTTTGCCTGTCATTTAGTTTCTATAGCCCTTCTTACATTAGCTAGTTCAAAGCTTTGTATGACACAAGTGAAACGTTGAGTATAAGAAAGAGATCTCTGGTTTGTGCCTAAAGATACTGAGGACATGGAAAAACAATTACCAAAAGTCAGCCAAAAAGTCCTTCACAAATCTAACAATGTGTGTGTGTGTGTGTGTGTGTGTGTGTGTGTGTGTGTGTGTGTGTGTTTGTGTGTGACTGTATACCAACTCTCCTGAAAGGAAATGTTCATTTACCAGTTCTAGGTGAACAATATTAACCCATAGTCAGCTGTAAGTTACTATCTGTCATTTTTCCTTGATTTTTCTGCTATGAGTGAATGCATGTTCATTTGTGAGGTATGCATGTTTGAGAGTGTCCAGGTGCACATGCCTATGCTTGAATGGAAGCCAGAGGGCAACCCCAGGACTCATTCTTCCAGTTCCACCTACTATACTTTTTTTCTTTTTTTTAGAGGTGGGGTCTCTTATTGGCTTTGAACTTGCCAAGTAAATACACCAGCTGGATAGTGAGCCCCAGGAAACTTCTTGCCTCTGTGTGCATGCTACCATGTCCTGACTATTTTATGTGTCTTCTGGAGATTAAAGTTGGGTCTTTGTATTTTCAAGGCAAGTAGTTTCCTGACTGAGACATCTCTCCAGAAGCCTTGCTTTCATTTTGTAATTCAGAGAGCATTTACTAATGAAAAAAATAAACAAACAAATGAAATAGAATTCTTTGATGTCATGTGGTTTGCTGTCAAAATGAAATCACTAACAATGTCCAACTACCTATACAAAGCAAAAGAAGAAATCTTCAAAGGGAGCTAAACTGTAAAGGAGCATTTCTTAGAAAAATTCTTTTACTAAAATACTAGCATTTCAGGATCATAATGTATTTTATACTTCTCAGACACTTGTTTTATTTGGTATATGTTCTTACCACAGTGTTCACCATCACCCCGAAACCTTACCTTCTATGATGGGGAAGTATGGATCTTGTTGTCTTATTTATCAGTTTGAAGTAATACAAGTTGGCATAAAATAGGTGCTTCTTAAGTGTGCTGGGAGCATTAATGGCTCCAACTGACAGCTTGAGACAAAGGGATATATTTTAAGAATGAGTTCAGCTTCTTCAGTGTGTTTTTGTATGCTCTGCTCTTTCAAGAACACTTCTTGTGAGGCTGGAATAGGTGCTGAGAAGTCTCTCACTAACAATCAAGAATTGTTTATTTAGGCCTCATTGTTAAAAAAAAAAACACAGAATAACTTATCACATTGGAAAAAGCTGTTTAAACATAACTTTCTATCACACAAGTGCCAGCATGGCAGTAAAGATACACAACTATTTAAACTCCTTGAGACACAGAATTTCTTCATGTTTTATTATATATTACATGGGAAAAGAATTGCATTTCTTATTCTTGACTGGCCTATTACAGATGGGGGAAAGGAAGGATTTAATACCCCCTCACTCTCATTAAGCTCTGATTTCTCAGGCTTAAAAGTAGCTTCATAATGACATTTCTCCTGGATAGATATACTAAACAAGACAGTTTGCAGTTTACTTGCCTTACAGACATGAAACCTAGGATTTGAACCTCTGCATTGCATAAGCAGATCACAGTGGCATATGCCCACAATACCAATACATGAGAGATAGGGGTAGGAGGATAAGAAGTTCAAAGGCATTCTCAACTATACAGCAAATTTGATGCCATCCTGTGTCAAATGAGACTCTGACTCAATACCAAAATGAAACAAACTAAAACAAGCTCAAACAAATAAAAATGGACAGGAAATTGATGAGAGGTGAACGACTGAATAGATTAATGAATCTCTTTTGAGAATGACTTTATAGGCTTTCATACAGGTGTCAGCATAGATGCACTGGTCAGTTGCATTATCTCATAAGAAACTTCAAAACCCCTAAAAAACTACAGAACCTCACAGCTAAAGCAAAAAGTAGGAAGCACCAGCTGGCAAGGCTGGGTCAGAATGGATGTTATTAGGGAGTGAAATGTTCAGATCTAGACCCCTTTCAAATGGCTTAGAAGCAAAAGGTATGTTGGCTATTTATTCAAACCCAACGTCACACTTCCCAGGTGACAGTTAACAACATAAAAGTAATTCCAAAGGACATGTTCAAAGACCAGATCTCTAATGGTTTTAGTTTACACAGACAGCATTTAAGATTGCTCTCTCTCTCTCTCTCAGTGGAGTCAGACACACAGTTATTTGACAACTTAAGAAAATGATATCAAATTAGTTGCAAAACCCCTATAATTGTGCTTAATTACCCTATACAGTATGTCTTTAGACACTGAATAAAATGGGTGGGGAAGACAGATTAGAATCTAAGTTTCAGAAAGGAATTGCTTCATGAATACAACCAATTTCTATTATCTCTTACAATCTCAGTTCCTTCCAGTACAAAAGGGACCGAGATTAATGACCTTGAAGGCTCCTTGTGAAGATACTCGGAAAAGATATGCAAACAATCTGGCCTGAGCAAGTGTTTAATAAATGATATTATTGTTATTAATATAACTGGAGCATGAATTGGTTGAATGAAGGAGAAAAAGAAGTTGCCATTCAATACCCATTCATACTCTAAAAGGGCATTTTATTTAAAGGTCTTTTTCCTACGTCTACCCTCCTTTGCTTAGATTATTGATGGCATTTCTATCACTGAATCAGCAGGCTTTTCACATGGGTATTTACTTCCTTCACAGGTATTTAAAACCCAACCTGAATTCTCCATGGGAGGTAAAGGTCATGTAGACATTAAATTATCCGTGTGCATTTCTGGAATTTCCATTAGCTTTGCTTGATATAATTTACTATTAACATCAGGGTTATTAAACTAATACTAAGCAAGAGATTATATTTCAATGCATTTTTCAGTGGGAAGTGGAATGCATTTCTAATCATGCTGTCTAGCTACAAGTAAACAAATGGTGACTTGATTATTTTACCATTATCACAATGAATAATATCAACCACAGAGATCACTAATGGGTTCCCACATACACACTTAAAGTAAACACTCCAACATGCTGCATAACCAGCTCTTTCCAGTTATTAAGAGATAATCACATCCTTGGGACTTTCACTAGGCACAATAAGTGGCACCATTAGACTACAGTTATGTCTTGATAACTGGGGTCTCTGTAGTTTCCACAAAGTGAAAAAAAAGCCATTACCCTAAGGGAAATGTCTTATTTGCTGAATCATAAAACTGACAATTTTAACTAACAAGCAGTGACTTTCCCTGAGATGACAGTTACAGCTTTCCTGGAAAGGTTACTTAGGCACCATCAGCTTCCAGAGTATGGCTTAAATAGCCATTTATTGGGGACTAATTCTTGAGCTATTTACTATGAGTAAATAGGGCTGGGTGATACATAAGGGCCCGGAGATCAGTGGATCTACTTAAGGCATAGAGGGAACTGAGAACAGCAATGGGAATGGATCAATATTAAGGTTAGAAACTTGAGATTTTTGAGCCTTACTGGTTTTAATGATGCATCCTTATTGGGGCAGTTGATCTGAAAGACTAAGACAGATGCTCCAGTCTGAATATAGTCCAGAACAACCAAGCAAGGCTATCTCAACAGTCAATGGTAGAATGTGGATTTCAATTTAGAGACAAGGGACAATAAACAGACCTGAGGCTTGCATGCTGCATTTATGGGAAAGAAAAAGTTATGGGCACAAGATATGGGCTATACTTGAGGGTATTATTCAGTAGAGAGTTGTCATGCTTCAAATTACTTATAACCCTGGTATTTTCTGATCTCCCTACCACAGGAAAAAAATAGACAAAATTAGGCTTCCTGAGTCTTGTTTTTATAATTGAGAGAATTTGCAAATAAAAAAGTTTGTTGCTGTGGAAACCGAAGAAAACACTGAAGTTGAAATCACTCTATAAGTAAAAAACACCCTATGTCTGTGAAATGTCAAAGCAGAAGTCAGCTCTAGTCCTGAACATTCCCACACATAATTTCCTTAAATATCACACACACACACACACACACACACACACACACACACACACACACACACATACAAACAAACAAAACAACAATAACAACCAGAATCTATTCTGGGACTATTTGAAATCTGTTTTCTGGAATGGATATGTATCAAGGTGTGTTTGTTGATATACACCTTTAATCCTTTAATCCATTCACCTGGGAGGTGGAGCAGGAGGATGGTGAGTTGGAGGACAATCAGAGAGAGAGAGAGAGAGAGAGAGAGAGAGAGAGAGAGAGAGAGAGAGAGAGAGGCATACCAACAAAGAGAAACAGACAGACAAAGAAAGAGAGACAGACAAAGAGACAGGTAGAGACAGAGACAGAGACAGAAAGAGAGGAAGATAAAGCCCACCAGCAGCCTGGTCAATGAGCTCTAGACATCTCAAACAATAAATTCACAATCTACATCTGGGCAAAGGAACAGTACTGACTTGGGAGACAACTGTGGACTTATAGTTTCTGGCCTTGCTTGTAGATTATGTGATAAATCTTTTTCTTTTGGTGAATTCCTAGTGCTACAGTAATGGCTTCTATGCATTTGGGCAGGAAATTCTCCAGTTACCCGTAATAATTTTCATTTGAAGAGATTAGTTGTAAAACCTGGAAATGGTACACAGAATACACAATTTCTCTTGGGTTCTGTGAGAGACCTGGCTTGACACTCTCTGAGAGAGTACTATTCTGGATAATAAGAATAAGAATAAATATTATCATACTTCAGTATTCATGGACCTTTACTTGGCATTGTGGGTTATTAGTTAATATTCTAAAACATCTATGCTTCAAAGACAAAGAGAGACATCATTGAAATTTTAGTTTTTACAAAATAAAGAGACAAAATTTGTACTGCTCTAATAATCATCAACCAGAGGTGACTTTTCAGCAAAGCTAAAATACTTTTGATCAATATAATTGGGGGTATGTAGGCTTTATCATTTCTTGAATTTTCATTATAGGAAAGTATCAGGTTTGGCTAAACACAACTCTGCATTTCCCATTGGGAAACCATACAGGAAATGTCAATGTGTTGGCAGTGTGTAATACCAGAAAATGAAAATTTCCAGGTTTCACCATTATCAACAGAAACTTGGCATGATTAGAATGGCAGCCTGTCACTCTACGATTCTGAGTCATTTATTATGCCAATTTCTGACATTCTACAACTGTTTAATGTGTCATGTCGTGTGATATAGTATAGAATATATTAGACATTTAAAAATCCAATATTTCCTATAAGTGCTTGTCATTTATTTGACAGCTGTATTGTTGATGTAGGGGAAGAATATTGCACCCACATTTCTTCATAAAAACAAAGACAAACAAACACAGTGTATAGTAGCAGAGTCCAGATATTTCCATCAGCATGATTTCCTACATTCAAAGAACTATAACACAGGTCAAGAGGTTGATCACACAATCTCGATTTCAAAATAAACAACTCCACTTTCCACTTGAGTAACCTTCAGCAAATTATTTGCTTTGTTTTAGTTCATCATTTCTTAAAAACAATACTGAACCTATTCTCCTCTGAGATAGCATGATATATATATTTGATCTTCCACCCATTTCTAGCTATCATCTACTAAAACCTCTGCACTCCCCAAAGTGGTAAGAGATATTTATGTACTAAAGAGATGGCTGGAATCTGAGGCATTCTGATAGTCTCAAAATGGGGACCTGCTGCCAGAGATAAGAGGTAAGAAATAAGATTGCCTGTTGACCTCCGGAAAGGAGAAAGGCTGAAGGATGAGTTGATCATCAATGGCCAAAGATTTAATCATCCATGCCTGTGCAAAAAATTCTCAGTGAAAAGATAGGGTTTGCAGAGAGTCTATCCTACTGAACAGCAGTGGTACCTGGAGGATGGTTGTCCAGAAGGGGCAAGGATGCTCCATTCCCTTTTCCTACTCATGCCCATGTCCTTTCCATCTAGCTGTTCATAGGTTCTCTTAGTAGCACTCTTTATAATCTACCAGTAAAAATAAGTAAATGGCTTTCCTGAATTTTATGAGCCAGTCTAGCAAATAACTGAATCCTAGACAGATACTGTAGCAACTTATGATCTGCAGCTGGCGAATCAGATGTCTGAAAAGTTTCTATCTGTGATTGGCATCTGGAGGAGGCTGACATCCTATTGGCAATAAGCCCTGAACTTTTATGATCTGACCTTAACTCCAGTTAAATAGTATGAAAACTGAATGGAATCATAGATATTGAAAGGTGTTTGAGGAACCACACATTCTGTTCACTAAAGTAGGTGACTTTTGGTTGATGAGTAGAGAGAAAAAAATCTCAATTTTTATTCACAAATTGATGGGCTCTTATGAGAATTCCAGAACCAAATATTTGGGAAATGCTGAGAATTCAGAGTGTTATATACTAAAGGCCAGTTTTAATAATCTTTAAATAATCTTTAAATAATCAATCTTTATTATAGAAATGTAAGTGAATCTCTGGGAACTGAAATCAATTGGACTCCTCAGATAAAGCCAGTTCATCTACTTGAGCCTTTGAGATTCTGTGTTGTTTAGCCTTGGTCCATATAAGCTAATGTGACCTAATTCCTGGTGACTGTTGAATATACAGACCATCCAAATGCATGCAGTATATGGCATTATGGGGCGTGAGAGGGAAAGAACAGTCTGAAAACCTGAGGAGCTCTCAATTTAGCATTTCACACAAAAAAATTGTTCACAACAATAAATTATCTATATAAAATAGAATCATAGTAATGTCTCAGAACTATAAGTTAAACTTCACAAAATAGGGACAATAAATGGCCTCAGTTTGCAAAGTATCTACTCATAAAACTTTTGGAGATATATATTACTATTTTCATATTGTAAACATTTTTGCTAAATTAATCAACATTTTATGGTTGTATGAATATGTATTTCATGTTCATTTTATCTGTGATAAATTTTTCTTTTAATTGTAATATCAATATATTCTTCATATGAATAATATTAAGTAGACAATAGTAACGATATTATGAAACTAGATTAAGAAATATCGTGCTCCTATTCCTTGTTCTCCCTCTCTGTTGTTGATCCAGCTGGGATCTCCCGCTCCCCCAAGCTCTCTTTCCCTCGACTCTCGCCCTTCTTTACCCCCACTCATGTCCAGGCTGTTCATGTAGATCTCTTCCATTTCTCCGTCATTGGGTGATCCCCGTGTCTTTCTTGGGGTCCTGTTTTCCAGGTAGCCTCCCTGATGATGTGAGTAGCAGTCCAATCATCCTTGTTCCACATCTAGTATCCTCCTATGAGTGAGTACATACCATGTTTGTCTTTCTGAGTCTGGGTTACCTCACTCAGGATGGTAAATGAAGACCACATGAGAATAGGAAGAAGCAAAGTGCTAGAGAGGCCCACAGAAATCCACAAAGATACCCCCACAACAGACTGCTGGCAATGGTCGAGAGACAGCCCGAACTGACCTACTCTGGTGATGGGATGGCCAAACACCCTAATTGTCATGCTAGAATCCCCACCCAATGACCGAGGGAACTGGATGCAGAGATCCATGGCTAGGCCCTGGGTGGAGCTCTGGGAGTCCAATTAGCGAGAAAGAGGAGGGTTTATATGAGCGAGAATTGTTGAGACCAAGGTTAGATAAAGCACAGGGACAAATAGCCAAACGAATGGAAACACATGAACTATGAACCAATGGCTGAGGGGTCCCCAACTGGATCAGGCCCTCTGAATGGGTGAGACAGTTGATTGGCTTAATCTGTTTGGGAGGCATCCAGGCAGTGGGACCCGGTCCTGTGCTCATTGCATGAGTTGGCTGTTTGAAACCTGGGGCCCATGCAGGGTCGCTTGGCTCGGCCTGGGAGGAGGGGACTGGACCTGCCTGGTCTGAGTCTACCAGGTTGATCTCAGTCCTGGGGGGGGGAGACTTTGCCCTGGAGGAGGTGGGAATGGGGAGTGTGCTGGGGAGAAGGTTAGGGGGGAGGGGGGGAAAAAGGGAATCCGTGGCTGATATGTAGAACTGAATTGTATTGTAAAATTAAAAAAAAATATGATTTCAAAACAAAACAAAACAAAAAGAAATATTGTGCTCAAAGGCATCCCACACAAACCAGAAGAACAAGTAGGCTGTTCCCCAGGTGAATTCTCCCACTCCCATAGTTTAGATCCCAAAGACCAAATCCACTGCCACCTAGACCTATAATAACTTCAAACACCGAGAGGCCATCTTGAGAACACAATCAACATCAGCCAGGTCAACATATCACCATCAGAGCCCAACTACCCTACTATAGCAAGCTCTGACTATTGCAGCACAGATGAAAAGATTTTAGAAAATGAAGAAAAAGATCTTAGAACCAACTTTATGAAGATGATAAATGTCCTTAAAAAAGAAGAGAATAAATCCCTTTTAAAAAGCCAAGAAAAAACAAACAGTTGAAGGAAACAAAATTGTTCAAGACACTGAAAATGCAAATAGAAGCAATAAAGAAAACACATATTGAAGGAATTCTGGAAATAGAAAATGAAGTAAGTGAACAGGGACTACAGACACAAGTATCATTAACAGAATACAAGAGATGGAAGAGAAAATCTCAGGTGTTGAGATACAATAGAAGAAATAGAAAATTCAGCCAAAGAAAATGTTAAATATAAAAATTCCTGACACAAAACATCCAGGAAACCTGGAACACTATGAAAAGATCAAACCTAAGAATAATAGGAACAAAAGAATGAGGAGAAGGATCTCAGCTCAAAGGCCCAGAAAATGTTTTCAGCAATATCATAGAAGAAAATTTTGCTAATCTAAAGAAGTAGTGTGGTGATATTGTGCCCCCAATGTATTGTGCACCCTAGTAAACTTATCTGTGGTCAGAGAACAGAGCAGCCACTAGATAGACATAGAGGCCAGAAAATGGTGGCACACACACCTTTAATCCTAGCATTCTGGAGGCAGAGATCCATTTGGATCTCTGTAAATTCAAGGTCACACTGGAAACAGCCAGGCATGGTGACACACACATTTAATCCCAGGAAGTAATGGCAGGAAGCAGAAAGGTATATGAGGTGTGAGGACCAGGAGCCAGAGGCTTTTAAGCTCTGAGGCTTTTAGCAGCAGTTCAGCTGAGATCCATTCAGGTGAGGACTCAAAAGCTTTCAGTCTGAAGATTCATGGAAACAGAATCTGATGAAGAGTTGTCAAAGTGAGGTTAGCTGTGGCTTGTTCTACTTCTCTGATCTTTCAGAATTCACCCCAATGCCTGGCTCCTGAGTTTATTATTAATAAGACAATTTAAGATTCATGTTAAAAAGGAGATGCCTATAAAGATACTAGAAGCTTATAGAACACCAAATAGATTGGACCAGAAAAGAAATTCCTCTTGCCACATAATAATTAAAATAATAAACATACAAAACAAAGAAAGAATATTAAAAGCTGCAAGGGGAAAATGCAAGTAATATGCAAAGTTAAACCTATTAGAATTAAGCCTGACTTCTCAATGGAGACTCTAAAAGACAGAAGGGCCTGGACACATGTCCTGTAGACACTAAGAGACCAGAGCTATCTGCTTAGACTGCTATACCGAGCAAGCAAATCTTTCAATAACCTTAGAGGAAGAAAACAAGACATTCTATGATAAAGTCGAATTCAAACTATATCTGTCTACAAATCCAGACCTACAGAAGATAGTAGAAAGAAAACTCCAACCCAAGGAGGTTAACTGCAACCACAAAAACACATGAAATAAATAATCTCATATCAACCAAACCAAAAAAAGGGAAACACATCACATACAAACACACACACACACACACACACACACACACACACACACACACACACACACACATCACTACCACCACCACAACCAACATCATGAAAAACAACAAAATAACAGGAATTAACAATCATTGGTCATTGACATCTCTTAATATCAATGCACTCAATTCCTCCAATAAAAAGACTTAGACTTGTTAGTGGAATGGATGTGAACACAGGATCCATCATTCTGCTGTATACAATAAACACACCTCAACATCAACAATTGATATTACTCAGAGTAAATGGTTTAAAAAAGATCTTCCAAGCAAATGGACCTAAGAATCAAGGGGGTATATTGATTCTATTATCTTACAAAATAGACTTCAAACAAAAATTAATCAAAAAAGACAGGGAAGAACACTTCATACTCATCAAAGGAAAAAAACTACCACCATGACGTTTTAATTCTTAACATCAATGCCTCAAATACAAGGACATCCATGTTTGTGAAAGAAACATTACTGAAGCTTAAATCACACATCAACCTTCACACATGGATGGTAAAAGCCATCAACACCCTACTCTCGACAGCAGATATGTCATTCAGATAAAAAAAATAAACAGAAATACTGGAACCATCAGACATTATGAAACAGATGTAACTAACAGGTATCTATAGAACATTTCATCCAAAAGCAAAAGAATGTACCTTCTTCTCAGCACCTCAAGGAACATTCCCCAAATTTGATCACATACTCAGACACAATGCAAGTCTCAACAGATACAAAAAGAAAATTGAAATAACTCCTACATCCTATCAGACCACCCTGGATTAAAGCTGGATTTCAATAACAGAAATAAGAGAAAGCCTACAAACTCATGGAAACTAAACAACACTCTACTGAATGACTACTGGGTCAAGACAGAAATAGAAAGAAATAAAAGAATTCCTAGTATTAAATGAAAATGAATGCACAACATACCCGAATTTATGAGACATAATGAAAGTGGTGCAAAGAGATAAAAGGTCACAGCACTAAGTGCCTACATAAAGAAATTGGAGACACCCCATACTAGCAACTTAACAGCACACCAGAAAGCTCTAGGACAAAAAGAAGCAAGTACATCCAAGAGGAAGAGACGGTAGAAAATAACCAAACTAAGGGCTGAAATCAATAAAATAAAAACAAAGAGAACTTTACAAAGAATCAATGAAACAAAGAGTTGGTTGTTTGAGAAAATCAACAAGATTGACAAACCTTTATCCAAACCAACTAAAAGGCAGAGAGAGAATATCCAAATTAAGAAAATCAGAATTGAAAAAGGGGACATTACAATGGATACTGGGGAAACCCAAAGAATCTTTAGGTCATACTTTAAAAACCCATACTTGACAAAATTGGAAAATCAAAAAGAAATGGACAACTTTCTTGATAGATAACCACTTACCAAAGTTAAATCAAGATCAGATACACAATTTAGATAGACCTATAGTCCCTAGTAAAGTAGAAGCAGTCATTAAAATCTTCCAACAACAACAAGCCTAGGCCAGATGGTTTTAGCTCAGAATTCTACCATCATTTCAAAGAAGAGCTAATGCCAATACACCTAAATTGCTCCACAAAATAGAAACCAAAGGAATATTGCAAAGTTTTTTTTTTTTAATGAGGCCACAGTCACCCTGATACCCAAACTACACAAAGACTCAATAAAGAAAGAGAATTATAAACGAATTTCCCTCATGAACATAGATGTAAAAATACTCAATAAAATACTCTCTAATCAAATCCAGGAACACATCAAAAAGATTATCCATCATGATGGCTTCATCCCAGAGAGATATGGATGGTTCAACATAGGAAAATAAGTCAATGCAATCCACCATAGAAAAAAAATGAAAGAAAAAATACAAAATGAAGTAAGGCCTCCCATGGGGAGTCAGCAGAGCATGGTCCATTCAGTAGAGGCAGGTCCAAGCCCCTCCCCCTTCATCAAGACTGTGCAAGGGGTCCCACCATAGATAGTGAGCTCTAAAAAGCCAGCTCATGTACCAGGGATGGCTTGTGAACTCCCTGCAGGTGCCCCCTCAAGCAGATCAAGCTACACAACTGTTGTATTTATGCAGGGGGTCTAGTTCAGTCCCAAGGATGCTCCACAGCTAATCTAAAGTTCATGAGTTCCCACTCATTGGGAGACCTTACCTTGTTGGAGGAGGGAATGGGGAGTGGTTGGGGGGAGAAGACTGGAGGAGTGGGAGGAAGGAAGAGAGGGGATCTGTGGTTGGTATCTAAAATGAATAAAAAAATTCCTTAATAAAAAATAAATTAAGAATCATTAATAATAATAATAATAAAACAAAAAACAAAACAAAACAAACAAAAAACCCCAAGTGATCTTCACATTAAATGCTGAAAAAGGCTTTGAAAAAATCTAACACTCATTCATGATAAAAGTCTTAGAGAGATTAGGGATAAAAAGGACATACCTTAACATAATAAAGTCAATTAAAGGAAGCCTATAGACAACATCAAATTATATATAGAGAAACAAAACCCATTTTCACTAAACTCAAAAACAAGACAAGGCTCTCCACTATCTTCATATCTATTTAATATAGTACTTGAGGTTCTAGCTGGAACAATAAGGGAAATGAAAGAGAAGAAGGTGAAACAAATTGGAAAGGCAGAAGTCAAATTATAGCTATTTGCTTATGATATGATAGTATATTTATAAGGGATCCCAAAAATTCTACCAGGGAACTCCTACAGTGGATAAACACTTTCAGTGAAGTGGTTGGACAAAAAAGTCACTCAAAAAATTAGTATCCCTCCTACATACAAATGACAAAGGGGCTAAAAAAGAATTCAGGCAAACAACACCCTTCACAATATGCACAAGTAATATAAAATATCTTAAAGTAACTATAACCAAGGAAGTAAAAGACTTGCATGACACAAAGACTTTAAAGACTTCAAAAGACAAAACACATGATCATCTCATTAGATGCTGAAAAACACTTTTGGAGACCTCTTCAAGTCTTTGGAGAAAAATTGAAGAAGATATCAGAAGATGGAAAGATCTCTCATGTTCATGGATTGGTAGAATTAGCGTAGTAAAAATGGCCATCTTGCCAAAAGCAACCAACAGATTCAACACAATCCCCCTCAAAATTCAACACAATTCTTTACAGAACTTGAAAGGACAATATTCATCTTGGAAAACATATGGAAATACAAAAACAAAACCCTAGGATATTTAAATAAATGCTGTAAAATAAAAGAACTTCCAGTGGTATCACCATCCTTGATTTTTAAGCTGTACTACGGAGGAATAGTTATAAAAACTGCATGGTATTTGCATAAAAACAGGTTGATCAATGGAATCAAATAGAAGATCCAGATGTAAATCCACACAACTATGGACACCTCATTAGTGATATAGAAGCAAATATACAACAGAAAAAAGAAAGTGGCCTCAACAAATGTTGCTGGTCAAACTGCATGTCAGCATGTAGAAGAATGTAAATAGATCCATTTCTATCATCTTGCACATAACTCAAGTCTAAGTGGATCAAAGACCTCAACGTAAAACCAGACACACTGATAAAAGAGAAAGTGGGGAATAGCCTTGAATGCACTCGCAGAAGAGGCAGCTTCCTAAACAGAACATCAATAGCCAATGCACTAAGATCAATAATTAATAAACGGAAACTCATGAAAATGAAAAGCCTGTGTAAGGAAAAGGACAGCATCCATAGGAGAAAAATGCACCCTACAGAATGGAAAGAGATGTTCACCAACTTCACTTTCAACACAGGGGTAATATTCAAAATATATAAAGAACTCAAGAAATTAGGCATCATCAAACCAAATGATCCAAATAAAAAATGGGTTAGAGATCTAAATAAAGAATTCTCAACTGAGAAACATTTAAAGAAAAGATTCAATATCCTTAGCCACTGGGGAAATGCAAATAAAAACTACTTGAGATTCCTTATTATACCCATCAGTATGGCTAGGATCAAAAACACAAGTGACAGCTCATGCTTTTGAGGATATGGAGCAAGGTGAACATTCCTCCATTGCTGGTGTGAGTGTATGTTTGTACAGCCACTATTGAAATCAATATGGTGGTTCCTTAGAAAATTTGAAATTGCTTTATCTCAAGACCCAGCTATATCACTCCTGGGCATATATCCAAAGGCTGTTCTATTATACCACAAGGACACTTGCTCAACTATGTTCATAGCAGTTGTATTCATAACAGCCAGAAACTGGAAACAACCTAAATTCCCCTCAATTAAAGAATGGATAAAGAAAATATGATACAAGAAAAACTGTAGTGGGTAGCTGTTCCAGCTTGTCCTGGAAATACTATCGGTATTAGCCTTAATACTACAACCAATGAAAAACCCACAGAATCGTCTAACCTGGGCTCACAGAGACTGCACTGACAACCAGGGAGCCTGGATGGGACTGACCTAGGGACTACATCTATGTTACATTTGTGTAGCTTGGTCCTCTTGTAGGACTCCTAACAATGGGAACAAAGGCTGTCTCTGACTCCTTTACTGGCTTTTGGGACCCATACTTCTCATATTGGGTTCTCTTGCCCAGCCTTAATACATGGGGAAATGCTTAGTCTTACCTCAACTTGATGTGGCATGTTTTGTCGATATCCATGGGAAACCTGCCCTTTCCTAACAGAAATAAAGGAGTGGATTATGGGGTGGAAAAAGAGGGGGGAAGGAGGAGAGGGATTAGGAGGAGAGGAAGGAGAATAAACTATAGCTGGGATATAAAATAAAAATCAAAAACAAATAAATAGAAAAATGTGGTACATTCACACAAGGAATATTACTCAGCTGTTACAAAATGAAATGAAATTTGTAAGCAAATGTGTGGAACTAGAAAAATCATTCTGAGTGATGGAGCCCAGACCCAGAAAGACAAACACAGTTTGCACTCACTTATAGGTAGATATTAACTGTTAAGAAAAGGATAATCATTGTACAATCCACAGACCCAGAGAGGCTAAGTAACAAGGAGGGCTCAAGGGGGGACAGTAGGGAGATAGTGCTGGGAGAGACAACTGAAATTGGGGGACTTTGGGAGAGCGATATGGAAACCTAGTACATTGGAAACTCCCTGGAATCTATGATGGTGACCCTATTAATGACTTCTAGTAATGGGAAGACACACAGTCTGAACCAGTCATCTTCTGTAACTATGCAGGGTTTCCAGTGGTGGTACTTAAATATCAACCCAGCCACAAAACCTTTTGTCCTGCATGCAAGATGTGCTAGGGTAAGGGTGGCTTGGAACTTGTGGGAGTAGCCAATCAATGACTGGTCCAACTTAAGACCCACACCACAAGAGCGTGCCGGTGCCTGACACTGCTTGGAGGGCCAGGAGCGTGGATAGCCTAAAGACCTAGGATAGAACCAAAAATGACTGGGGAAAAAATTAATGAAATGATTCCTGATGATATTCTGCTATACTCATAAATCAATGAGTAGCCCAATCACCAGAGAGGCTTCATTTAGCAATTGATGGGAGCAGAGCCAGCCAAACATTAAGCGAAGGTTGGGGAATCACGATGAAGGGGGCAGGGAAGATTGTAGGAGACAGAAGTGTCAATGATACCATGAGAACATGGCCCACAGAATCAACTAAGCAGGGCTCATAGGGACTCATAGAGACTGAAGAGACACAGATCTTTTATGGGTCTGAGTTAGGTCCTCTTAATGTATGTTATGGTTGTGTAGCTTGGTGTTCTTGTGAGACTTCTAACAGTGAGAGTGTGGACTGTCTCTGACTCTTTTGCCTGCTCTAGGAACCATTTTCTTACTACTGGTTTGGCTCATCCAGCCTTGGTATGAGGGATTGTGCCTAGTCTTACTGCAACTTGTTGTGCTATGCTCTGTTGGTATCCCTGGGAATAGATTTGGGGGAGAGGGGAGGTGTGGTGGAACTGGGAGTAGAGGGAGGGGGACCTACTCCAGATATAATGTATGAGAGAATACTACACACACACACACACACACACACACACACACACACACATAAAATCCCCAGGAATTGAGGGATAACAACATAAAAGAAGATGATTTCTCAACTGTCCCAAAGTTAACAGCTAAAGCCTCACAACGAAAAGCAGATCAACGTGGTGGCACACACCTTTAATCCCAACACTTGGTAGGCAGAACCAGGTGGATCTGTGTGAGTTCGAGGCCAGCCTGATCTACAGAGCGAGATCCAGGACAGGCACCAAAACTAAACAGAGAAACCCTGTCTCGGGGGGAAAAAATATATGTATATATATATAATGCATTAAAAAAATAAATAATAAAATTTAAAGCCCAGCTATGGTGGTGCATGCCATTAATCCCAGCACTTGGGAGGCAGAGGCCAGTGGATCTCTGTGAGTTTGAGGCCAGCCTGGGCTACAGAGTAAGTTCCAGGAAAGGCACAAAGCTACACAGAGAAACCCTGTCTCGAGAAAAAAAAATGAAAAAAAAAAAAAAAAGAAAAGCAGATCAACAACAGAAAATTGTATATATTTATGTAATGTTAAGTTTTCCAAGCAACAAGAGCCATCACAAATGAATACCCAAAGAACTGAGGCGAACTGTTTTTATGGGCTGTCATGAAGAGTATGGATGGAGAAGCCCAGCAACAGGAAGTGGCCAAAAAGGAGGAAGGAGACAAGGCCTTTTGTATAGTCCTGCTGGTTCTACTTGATGATATTGTTTCTTCTGGCCTTAAAGTAGGGCTCCTCTGAAATGTGATGGTCTAATCAGCTTCTGTAAAGGAATGCAATCCAGGCTTGATACTTGCTTCAGGAAGAAGAGGAAAGAAGAATTTGTTCTAGCTCTTATAGCTGCTTTTATTATTTCCTCAAATGTCAATGTCCCATATTTTGGTGGGTTCTCAACAGCATCACTAGATGAGGGGGCTTTTGAGTAAGTATCTGAGATCTAATGGAGATGAACTGACTTTCTCAGAAAAAAAAGCCATATGTGTGCAAAATACTCTACAAGGTTGGTTTTCTACTTAAAACTTCTGACAGTGGACAACTGGAATGTTGTACTGCAGGTTAAAATCCAAATTATCTTGGATGACCTTTTATTGTCCTAATAACTATTCATTGTTTACATAGGTTTGACTTCACATACATCCTGATTATTAAGTAGATCATTTCAGAAGGTGCAGATAGAACATTAACTCCCCCTAGATGGAAGGATAAGAATAATGTCAAGAGCTAAAGAGATAACTCAGTGGATAAAACCTCTTGATGCTCTTACAGAAGACCTGGGTTTGGTTCCCAGTAATCAAACATAGGTTGACAATTATAACACCAGTTCCAGAATATATAGCACCCTCCTCTAGCCTCCAAGGGTATTAGGCATGCTTGTGGTATACATATAAACATTAAGACAAACACCTATACATATAAAATAAAAATAAGTATTTCTTTAAGAACAAAGAATGCCATCAGTTTCTGAGGCTGGCAGCAGAAGTTTCTTGCTTTGATGTAACCTATCTGCCTTATATACTCCTCAATCTATTTATTTGTGTATTTATTACTATTGTGTATGTATATAGGTATACATATTCCTTGGCCTTTACATGTAGGGGTTAGAATACAATCCTTTTAGGATCTAATTCTCTCCCTCCACCCTTTTTTGATGCAGAGTCTGGATTCTGGTGCTGCAGCATGCACTCCAGTTTGACCAACACACAAGCTACTGGCCAATTCTCTGGAATTCACATCCCATCCTACGTTCCAGATGATTACAGATATATACTACTGCATTTGGCTTTTCCTAGGGGTCCCAGTGATGAAACTCAGGTCATCTGGCTTCTGAAGCAAGTGTTTTTACCCGTGAAACCATCTCCCTGGACATTCCACAAGTTATTGTTAAAATATTGTTAAAATGCCTTGGTTTTAAACTTTCTTTGTTCTGTTACTATAAAAACTTCATAATACTGATAGTGTAGTATGTTTTAACATGGTATTTGGTGTAATTTGAATATGTGTTCCTTATCTATGGTCACTTATATGTGGTTCCAGAATAAACAAGAAATAAAACACGGTAATGTAGACCTGATTTTTGTTAAAGACTTTCTCTTATCTTGCCTACCTGGAAAAAAAAAACTTGTTTCTACCACTATACTCAACCCTCTCTCTCTGTCTCTCTCTGTCTCTGTCTCTCTATCTCTCTCTCTCTCTCTTTATTTCCCTCTCTGTTCTCCCTATCAGAGTTTTAATGAGAATGGTCCCCAGAGGTTCAATATATTTGGATGATTGGCCCACAGTTGGTAAAACTGTTTGGGAAGGATTGAAAGATGCTGCCTTGTTGGAGGAAGTATGTCACTGGGAGTGAGCTTTGAGGATTCAAGAGTTCACATCATTCCTAGTTATCACTATTTCTCTTCCATCCTTATTATTATTGTCTCAACAAAAGTTCCCAGCTACTGCCATAGTACTCACTACACCTGCCTGCCTGACACCATGTCATCTACTATGATGTTGATGGACTTTACCCCAATGGAACCATTAACCCCTAAATTAAATGCTTTATAGGTTGCCGTGTACATGATGTCTCTTCAGGGCAGTAGAAAAATAACTAAGACATTATTTGACCCTTAATTCATCTATCCATCTGTGATGTTTAGTTTTTTCAACTTCACAAAATCTTGATTCAATCAGGAAGAGTCTCAAAGCAGGATTGCTCAGGGGATCATCTTGGTTACAATAATTGATATCTGAAGCCCTCTCACCATGGGTGGCACCATTCCCTAGGTAGGAGGTCATAAACTTAAAAGATCAGAGAATAAGCTGAACACTAGTATTTTTATATTAATCCCTTTTTCTCTGCTTCTTGACTATGTGGGCAAAGTGACCAGTTGTTTCAATCTCATGACACACTGTGACTTCTCCACAATGATGGATTGTAATTTGGAATTGTGAACTAAAATAAACCCATTCTCTCCCAACATATTTATGCTTTCAGGATATTTTATCATAGCAACAGAAATGAAACTCGGACTCATCTATCTATATCTCCATCCATCCACCTATTAGACTTTCCACCATAGAGATACAAATGTATTAGTCACGTATCTCTAATTAGCTTTCCGAAGGGAATCTTAGTTAAGTCTATAACCTATCTAACACTTCCATTAAGCTGTACAATCCTAGCACATAAAAGCCTCAAGGTAGGGTAGGGACACATGGTTACCTTCCTATTGTTCAAGGTATAGGCAATCAGAGAGTGTAGGTGCTGTGGGATGGTCTGTATGTCAAATGTGTTGCTGATTGGTCAATAAATAAATCACTGATTGGCCAGTGACCAGGCAGGAAGTATAGGCGGGACTAACAGAGAGGAGAATTGAGAGAACAGGAAGCTGGATGGGGGAGACACTGCCAGCGGCCACCATGACAAGTCGAATGGGAAGATGCCGGTAAGCCACAAGCCATGTGGCAAGGTATAGATTAATAGAAATGGATTAATTTAAGCTGTAAGAACAGTTAACAAGAAGCCTGCCACGGCCATACAGTTTGTAACCAATATAAGTCTCTGTGTTTACTTGGTCGGGTCTGAGTGGCTGTGGGATTGGCTGGTGAGAGAGATTTGCCCTGACCATGGGCCAGGCAGGAAAACTCTAGCTACAAATGGCGCCCAACATGTTGGCAAAAGTTTCCACCTAAAACCTGAGTAAAAAGATTCTAAAACGGAGCTAAAAACAGCTCCTAGTTGTCTCTTTCAAGCTAGCGGCAGCCTGCATGTTTGAGCTACTGCTGGCGGGTTCCTAGTGTGCACGCTAGACCTGCAGTATGGCGGGAATGAGGCCTCTGCAAGTAGCACATTAAGCTGTGTGGTGGATTTAGCCTTTGCTAGTACAAAAAAAAAAAGAGGTTTCTGGGCTACACGCTGCTTTGATAGAAGCATAGACCCACTATTTCTGAGAGTTGATGGCTCCCAGAGCTGGTGGAAAACCACCACCATGTTGGGAAGCTGAAGTGGGCAGAGCCAGCAGCCATAGCGCCAGCGCCATTTCAGGCTTAGAAGGCTGCAGTTTAAAGCAATAGGCTCAAGCTAATATAAAAAGATAAGCCACGTAAAGATGGCTACCACACAGAAAATCTGGATTATGTTCTCTTTGATATTCATAACTGAAGAAAAACATTTGATTACAAAAGCTGTTGAGTTATGCCAAAATATATATTTTAAAGGTACCTTGACTTCAAAATTTGGATGTAAAGATATGTTGCTTTGGAAAGGAGGCTCTGCTTTTGTTTCCACAGAAAGCCAGAGGCTATAGATTTGTTCAAGATTAAGATACATCAGGTTTGACCAGCCAAGACCCCCTGAAAGGTCTCTGATGACACTATGGCCCAGATGATCCAACATCCAGAATGGTTTGAAGGCAACTGGCTCAGACAATACAGCCTCATGGACTATTCCATAATCCTAAAATTTTCTTTGTGTCCCCATAAGATACAGTGCCCCCCTCCAGCAGGAAGTAGTAAGAGAAGCTACGCCCAAATTCCCAAATATACCAAGCTGACTTTGAAGATGTGTAAAGGTTAAAACCTTCCTTTTTAAGAAAAGGAAAGGGGAAGTGCTGTGGGATGGTCTGTGTGTCAAATGTGTTGCTGATTGGTCAATAAATAAATCACTGATTGGCCAGTGACCAGGCAGGAAGTATAGGCGGGACTAACAGAGAGGAGAATTGAGAGAACAGGAAGCTAGGTGGGGGAGACACTGCCAGCTGCCAAGATGACAAACAGCATGTGAAGATGCCGGGAAGCCACGAGCCATGTGGCAAGGTATAGATTAATAGAAATGGATTAATTTAAACTGTAAGAACAGTTAACAAAAAGCCTGCCACGGCCATACAGTTTGTAACCAATATAAGTCTGTGTTTACTTGGTCAGGTCTGAGTGGCTGTGGGACTGGTGGGTGAGAGAGATTTGCCCTGACTGTGGGCCAGGCAGGAAAACTCTAGCTACATGTAGGCTTTATATTCTATCTAGTACTTTCATTATATTGTTATGTTCAGTGGTCCCTCCCTCTTTGCAACTCTATAAAAGTAAGAACCTCTTTTGTTTGTGAGTGATTATTGAAACTCCTATCTCAACTTCCATCTCTGTCAGCGACTGGAGTTACGAAAGGACATTTCAGGTGTCATTTGTCTCAATGCTACTCTTAGTCCTGAAAGAATTTTTATTATTTAAAACACTATCATCTACCAGCTATATATTTTATCATCACTATTCATGGGCCTTAAAGAGATTAGCATAACTTTTTGCTTAAAAACAGAAGAAGTAATTACATAGTGACATATTTTGGAATAAAACCATCTGAAATACTTGTAGATTATGAATCATGACCTGGTTTTCCTCCCTAAAGAGGAGAATTACTGCTGGAAAAGTTATGTGCCACATGAACCATGAAACAATTCTAAAACAAATCTTCAAAATCAGTATGCATTTCCAGTATTGTTGACTATTTTGTTATTACCCTGAAAATGAAATAGCAACTAAACAGCAAAAGGGGGATAAAGGAATAATATTTTACAACTTTCTGAATTGAGCTACATACACAATAATTTCCAGGATTGATTTCCTGCCTAATTTTGAAGCAAATAGCCATCAATTTAGAAATCCTTGAACAAGACCAAGAAGAATGCAAATATTTCTTACTCTGTGGGGAATTTCTTTACCCTTTTTTTAAAAAGCAACTGAGCTCTTTAAAGGTACATACACATAAAATTTTCCTATATCATTATTGTTAGGTGGCTAGTTAGAAATGAGTAGTTTTGAAGGTCATTGAGGATGGACTCCCTCCTGTACAATCAGAGCTTTGGGCACTACCTCTTGCTCTATGGTAACATATAATTTTAAGGAATGGAACACTATTACAATAGGCCCCTCCTCAAGACTTGAAATACTGTATGAAAGGCTAGGGTGAGGTGCAGGTAAGAGGGCTTTGATGTGTATGAAGGAAAGGCTATTTCCTCCTGGCAAACCATGGCTATTTTTGTAGACTTTCTTTTCTTTCCTTAATTCTTTTAAAATCTGCTCCATTACATGAAGTTCTTAGTCAAAAGAATGTATCCTAAATTATATCTGTCGTCTTGGGTAGAACGTGGCTTTCTATTAAAGAACAAAACATACCATTTCCCTCTCCCAGTAGAGTTAATCCAAATGGCTCTGCCAATCATCTGGGCAGGATAAAATGCCTCAGGAAGCTTTCTGTACATAGACTCTGAGAATGTAGTACAAATCCTAATTCAACACGCAGATCTGCACAGAGCTTCTCTGCTTTGTCCACTCTCCCTCCAAAAGTGTTCCACTGAAAAGGTCCTTTTGACCACTGTCTATTCTTATCCCTATCACAGTGTCATAAACTACCTCTCGTCTACACTAGACCTAGTGTGTGTTGTTTCAATTCATGGGCTAGAGACCAAAGGAAGCCACAGCTAGATCACAGTAACAATTATGAATCCTGGGTGGCTTAACTGAATTTCATGTTAAAGGATGCTATATTTAAAATATTGAAATTTATTTTAGGCCTTACAACTGTGGAGGCAACGATATAGTTTATGACTATTTTTTTTTGGGGGGGGTGGTTTCGAGAACGGTTTTTTCTGTGTTGTTTTGGTGCCTGTCCTGGATCTCCCTCGGAAGACCAGGGTGGTCTCAAACTCACAGAGATCCTCCTGGCCCTGCCTCCCGAGTGCTGGGATTAAAGGCATGTGCCACCACCTCCCGGCTGTTTATGACTATTAAATGAGCTTGGTAAATTAGAAAACTAAAAGGTTTTAGAGTTAAAGGCTTGTTGAAATCTGATCTACTTCACATTTTTTTTTTTCTGCAGAAATTGGGCACAACAGTCATTATTAGCTTAAATTTCTGTATTTGAAAAATGGAGACCAGCTGGACATGGTAATGCACACCATTAATCTCAGCATTCCAGAGACAGAGGCAGGCAGGTTTCTGTAATTTTGGCAACTAGTCTGGCCTACATAGCAAGTTCCAGAACAGCTGGGGCTATTTAGGGTGATGTCATCTTCAAAAAAGAGTAACAAAGTAAAAGTAAAATGGAGACTGTGATATCTATAGTCCTGGGTATAGCACATAATACTGATTCAAAAAATGTGATAGGAACTCCTATTCTTGCTTCAAGTGAAATTTTATTCTCCTATTCTGCCCTTGTAAGTTACCAGGTGACCAGAAAGAAAGACTTTCCTGTTGAAAGATACTATTTTGGATGAGGGGATGAAGGGTGGGTTGGGGGGAAGTTTAGGTGGCGGCAGGGGCTGGGGGGAAGGAGGAGGAATGAGAAGGGGATCTGTGGTTGGTATATATAATGAATAATTTTTTAAATAAAAAAGACATCATGAAAATCAAAATCCAATTTTCCTTGTGTAGTTTATATATAGAAGATTTTATTTCTTGATGATATGAACTCAAGTTCTCAGAATGGTATTCAGTCTACATAGAAGACTCTACAGAGCTGATTAGCTGATCTGAACTTCAGAGGTTGTGGAGAGATTGGCATGTTGTTCATCTAGAGCTAAGTTATTGTTGGTTCTTTTAATGAACATCCATCATGCACTTTTATGTTTGACCTTACTTCCTTGTGACTGTTAGATAAATTGTTTGGGATGTATGAACAGGCCCCTAGCTTCCACCAATCCAAAGACAAAGAATGTCAATAGATGGTATCTGAGGCCTGTAACTGAGATTTCCCCACTTTGCTGTAAACTGTCTACTTGATGTATTCAATAATATACTTGAAAAGTGTTTTCATTCATGACTTTCTTTGTTTTGTTCTATAAAAAAGAAGGACAACCTAGATCTGCATTCCTCGGCTATGATAACTCATATTTGGATTCAGAATAAACTATCTTCTTCTTTCTTTGAGGATGTATGTCACTTTTCTGGGATATTACAACCAACTAAAATAAGGTATTTGATCAGCTATAGAGTTGAGTTTTTGTGTAATCAATTCCCCGCAGATACCAAAGAAGATCAAGTATTATTATCCTATATCCACTCCACCACCAAATATTAATGAGGTTGCAGGTTCTACATGTTTGCAAACACCTTTAATCTCTCAATATCAGGGAACAGAGCTCTCTGCATTCAGTTTCATGTTACAGCAACGTCAGTTAGCTTATGGAAAAAGACAGAGTGTCAGCTAACCTAATTGTTTCCGTAGTGTTATGAAAATACCATCGGTATTACAGGCCACATGAAAAATTTGACTACTCCTGGATTTCTGGGACCAGACTTTATGAGTATTATAAGAACGTATCTTTAAAGTGAGCAGGTGGGGGTAACTCAATCAAAACAGGAAACTGAAAACCTCAGGGCTGGGGAGACCTTCGCAACAGTGAAATTTCAGTGAAATTTCCTTTTCAAAAGTAATCTACCTCTGCGTTGAAAACATCACCCATGATGCTGTAGTTCAGGGGACTAGTCTTGGGTAGGAATTCAATAAGTCAAGATGATCCATCATGTCACATCAGAAGAACCTAGTAAGACTCAAGGATCTTTCTCTGACTCCAATCAATGCACATTGGAAAGGTGTCTCTATTACTTTTGATGGGGAGAATATTCAAATTCCTCAGCAGCATCCTTCCCTTATTTTGGACACTGACTGTGACAATCAGAGTTGGACAATTCAGAGATGTAGTCGAGAAGGGTTTAAAAAGTCCTTCCTCAAAGACAACCTTGGAAAGGAATCATGTTCTTGATTGTCTCTCCCCAGCTCTTTCTGGAATTCTATAGAAATTGTACATATATTCAAAATGCACAGACAATAGCATACCACCCTTGATTAAACCTCACTACCTTCCACAGTTGTTTGCATTAATATAGGTATTATTCATTCTTGAAGGGAATTTAATTTCTATCAATGTACTGAAGCAGCCCACAAAAGAGAATACAAGAACATAGGAATGTAAATATGTCTCCATATCCAAATAAGAATTATAATAGACTAGCTGCTTGGATTATAATATACCAGGAGAAGGAAAAACATCAATGAAACTTAACTTAATAGGTAGACTTAGTTTCAAATCACATTCTTTTGGTTCTAGGCACAACTGCCAAAAGAATGCTTGATTGCTTCAACTTTCAGAGCTCCAAGCAACAGAAGAAATAGGTACATCAAAAAAAAAAAAAAAATCCATGTATCCAAAGTTTAAAGTACCTGAAGAAAAACAACGTTTCAAGGGAACAGGGTGAATTTTTATTTACATAGCTCCAAGTATCTTCATGGGACTACAGCACCCAAATATGCCTTTCAGTTTCCACAGTCTGTATGAGCTTTCTCTCCCCTGTCTGGCTTTACTTTCTCATGTTGTTATAGACTGTTCTCCAGTGACAGACTAGTAGGGCTTGGTTTTATTACCTCCGCCAGTTTTCCTACAGGAGACTTCATCATGCAATAATCATAGTTTCAGTGGCATGTGGCTACAAGATTAAAATGGAAGAGATTGATTCTTCAGGAGTGTGCTTGTTATTATTGACAGGTACCCTAGATAAGTCCATCCAGGGACAAGACAGCTCTTGCAGGAAAAATTCCTTGGCTTATCAAGCTGACGCGCTGTGCTAGTGAGATAGCAACCAGAGGGCCATGTGACAGCAGCCACACATGAACACAGCGTGCTTAGGGACTGAGTTTGGCAATCTGCTGGTCTTCCAGCACTCTGAAATCTACCAATCTGAAATTCCACAAGTTTCTCTGTCTTAAATTGCTAATCAGTTTGTCAAGCTAGATAAATACAGCTACTTGCTCAATAAACAAGCAGCAGACACCATGAGCAGAACATTTTATGGGATTAGACTTTCTGGTTTTGAATGGGATGCTGATTTGTAGTTCAAGCCTCTGGTTTTAGTTTTAGCCTAGGCTGGACTCAAACTCACAGTTATCCTGTCTGCGTCTCCCCAGTGTTGGGGTTGTGAAATGAGCCACCACACTCAGCCCAGGACCTATGCTTTATAGTGATTAGTACATGAAAAATCTACCATTTCATCCACTGAATATGAAATCAACTGCCATTAAGTCCATCCACAAACTCAGGTCACCATCATTTCTGTACACTTCCCAAAGAGACTCATATTCCCAGCAGAGTTAGCAGCCCTGAACCAACTAACTCCACAGCCACTGGTAACTTCTATTTTACTCTCTACCTTTTGCCTATAAAAAGTTATTTCTCACTGTGTTCTCTTTTCCTGCTAGTTTCCACTCTTTCCACTCATTGGATTTGGCTACCCTCAACACTCACAAAAGTGGTATCCCCAGTACTCACATAGAATCCAGGCACAACTGCATCTGCTTGTTACTACAGTGCTGGGGAGACAGAGACACACTGCTGGCCCAGAAATCTAGCTGAATTAGTAAGCTCCAACATTAGTGAGACACCACATCTCAAAAATTAAGGTGGGAATTATTGATGATGACCTTGATATAGACCTCTGGTCTTCATGCACATGTACACACACACACATCCTACATAAACATACACATAATAAATAAAAAAGCCTTGGATTGGAGATATGATTGGTAGCATAATTTCCTAGCAAATAAACAGACAAGTACATACATGCGTACATATAGGCAAAGCCTTACAGGTATAAAGTATGTAGTGAAATAAAATCACAGTATCCTCAGTTTGCCATGTGTAGCTACATGACCATGTGACATAGGTTTTACAAAATGAACACTATCCTCTGGGTCTTTAACTCAAGTTTCAAAGCAAATCAAACTATTAACAACACACATTGCTAATAGTATCTATTTTCTTCAATTGTCCGTCCAAAATTCTTGGTCCCTGTTATATACTGTGAGAATGTGTTCTGAATGAACAATTACTAAAGTAGACTACATTACTTTCCATTCTGTTAAAATGATTGTCAAATCATACATCATAAGAATCCTTTCTTTCTTTTTACGAGACTACCCAAGTGACACAACAGAATAGACACAACTTATTTTGAAATTTATATGAAAAATATCCTTCTTCTTAACCAAATCAGTTGATTGGTTTCATTGTTTCATACAGGACAGTCTGAGACACTAGAATGGTAGCACGAAGGCTTCAGAGATAATTTACCTTTGCAGAAAAACAAAACAAGTTGGAAGCTAATATGAAAGAAAAATAACAATACTGAAAGTTCAATGTTACTGAGTTTTTTGGTTTTTGTTTCTTTTTAACCTGCATGTTCAATAGTAACAGTTTAGAAATCTCATTTTGATAATGCAGAGTCTCTCATTTAAACAACTTCAGACTTTCATGTTTTTCGTGGGTAGTCTCGTGTGCTCTTCCCTATGTCCTGGTAGCACTGGTCTTGAAATTCAGCACTATATGTGACTCCGAGTTCACACTGATATTTGCTTCAGGGTCATCATGTCAGCTTAAAGCCTAGACTAGAAGTCGCTGGAAAGTAAATTAAAGCAGAATACTAATGGTGTCAGACAAAAATTAACTATACTAATAAAGCTGCATTATCAGTTCAAACAAAGAATGGTATTCCACTCAGAAAACATAAGAAATGTGAATTATATCTGTATTAATATGTAAGGTTGGTGTTAAAAAGGAAAAGATAAGTGAGATCAAATATCAAAATAAAAACCGTGCTTTGGGCACATAAGTTAAAAATATTCAAGAATCTCAACCCTGTCTAATTCATGATTCCCCCTGCAATTTGTCATGATTAGATGTATTATAATTCTTTATAATTAGTGTATATGATTGTATAAAATAATGGGATTGAGAATGACATTTTTATAAATGATTAGTATCTATGAAGTTGTTTCAATCAAAGTTTCTATTTATATAAAACATTTTCATTTATTTTTTGGTGTGTATATGTATGGTGTACGTGTATGTGTGGTGTATGCATGTGTGGGCACATGCATGTGTGCATGCTGGCACATATCATCCTTGTACATACTGAAGGCAAAGGATTACATTTACTATCTTCCTACTTTCTCCACTTATTTATTTCTGTAATATTGCACCACTGAAGCAGAGCTCTTCATTTCAGGGACTCTAAGAGCCAGCCTGCCCAAGGGAACCCCTTTATTTAATTCTCAAATCAAGTTCTGGGATTACTTGGGTACCATCTTGCCCACCTGGCTTTTTAATGTGAATACTGATGATCAGAACTCTGGTTCCCACATATTAATTGAAGGCATATTATCCACAGAGCCTTACCTCTTACTCTGAACATTAAAATTTCTAAGAGCATGGTTAGCTAGAATAACTTTGTGGCATTGAAGGTCCTCTTGAGATAAATTTTGCCTTTCATATTCTAAACACAAGAAAACAGAAATCTAGAAATGCTAAAAACCAAATCTAATGTTCACCCCAGGACTATTTCTCCTGCAATCTGATTCTTTGATGCTCTGAACCAAGCAGTAAAATCTCCATTTTTATAAGAAAAACCACAGGCAATAATCTTCAAAATATAGACTTATGATGATATACAAGTAAAATGCTCTTAATACATTAGCTTCAAAATAACAAAATATTAGGAAGTCATTATTACTATAAATGAGAGGCTTTAACAGCTGGATTATTATACTTTCTTGTGTGAACCAAAAAGAATATACTACCTTCAGACCAGAAACACATGTCTCATTCAAATTACTGTCTATCAACTTGAACACCTTGTAATATTCCAGATATCTAAAATTATAGCAAATGTATTTGTAATATGTAGCATTTGTAAATACTAAATAATGTAAAAAATATTTGCAACAATTGTTGAAGAACCATGCCTTTGATAAAAAATGAAAATACTTTCTAAACTTACCTTTGGAATATTCTCTTTTTCATTTGAAAACTGAAATTAAATCATGAAATTTCAAATGTAGGCAGTTTCTTTTGCACAATACTATAGACAGCACATGGCAAATAATATGAAATGCACTGTTAGTTAGTTCTGCAATCCTTCTAGAAGACTGAATCCCACTACACATGGAGGTTCTAGTATAGCCCACTTCTAGGATATCAATTCAAAGAGATTATTATCTAAATTTTATATATAAATTTCAGAAAGAAAAACGTGTATGCCTATGAGCATAGAAACCGTAAGACAACGTTACAGAATGGAGGAGGGAAATGAGGCAGAGTGGATGGTGCCCATATTCCCAGCTGCTTGGAAAATTGATATAGGAGGATGAGTTTCTGTACAAGAGCTTTGAGTAACCTGGAAAACTTAGAAAAATGCCTTCTTTAAAAATAAACTAATGTTTGCTGTATAGTTTAGTAGTAGAGTGCTTGCTTTGCAAACGCTTGAACAAATTCCCAATAACAGAAATATATACTGTGAATATATACTTTTAAACACTGTTCATGGAGGGCACATGGCTGGTTAGTTCCCTGGCTGAGTTGATGAGTGTGTGGCAGGAACTATACATCGCTTCTACATACTTTAAAGTCACCAAATTTATTGGATTTACTTTAAAAGTCCTATTTCTTTAAGAATTTGTTGCTTGTAGCTTACTGTAATTTTTGTACATTATAAAAATTTTAAACTTTTGACAGTTACAACCATCCTTCCCTTATAACACACATTATGCAGTTTTTCCAAATAGTTTCTTTGCATCTTTATTCTACAACTAAGTAGTTTGTTGATGATCAAAGTGAAGATACAATCACTCATGGGGGTCCAACTCAACAGCATCACAATCTTTGCATGGTCCTCAGGGAGGAAGTCAGGTCCATGTGTTAAGACCACTGAAAGTTTCCAGGGGCAGTGGCATGCATCGGGCTCTAGCATCTTTGGTTCACCAACTGCCTTCAGAAAAATAACCTTCCAAAAGGCCTGTCTGTGTCTCTATTTGAGGGATGTAACATTCAGGAATCTGTCCATGGTAGTTCTCTGGGTTTGTTTCAACTACTTATCACAATTTTGCTGGTAAGCAGACAGTTACCCATGACTATTCATTTCCATAATATGAATAAAAATGATTGAGGGTTAGAATTTACATTTTCAACTTTTATAATATCCTTCTTGAGATATGCAAGAGCTTCTCCTAACCCTTCCCAGTGAGGTCTCGCCAAGGTTCGCCTTTACTTTGTGACTTCTTCAGCTGTGCTTTTCCCTATGAGACTTACAGCTCCACCCTAACTTTATGGGGCAGCCACTATACATAGGGTTCTCTGTGGAGCTCTTTGCTTCAGTTTCAGAGATTGGGATTCTCCTTCTGCTATCCTGTCCATTCTGAACTCTTCAGCCCATCCCCCATCCCCACCTTAGCTTCCCAGGCAGCTAGAACAATAGGAATGTACTTCTACAACTGGCTATGTGCCCCCATTGTTGACATAAAGTTGTTACATACTGTTTAACTGCAGTGATACCAAGCCAGGGTTATTAGACTGAAAAATAATTTTATCGCATCTGGGAAGATGGTTCAGGGAGCAATTCATGGGCTGCATATGCGAGAGGACTTGAGTTTACATCCCAGGTGTCCACATAACAAAAAAGCCAAGTGGGCTTTGCAGGCTACCTATAATCTCAGGAGAGCCAAGGAATCTCCATAGCAAACTGGCTAGGCAGCCCAACTCTATTGAACCAGTGAGCTCTGGGTTCAAGTGAGAGACCCTGCCTCAATATACAAGGTGGAAAGTGATCCAGAAGAAGCTGAACATCAATCTCTGACCTCTACAAACATGTACATGTGCACCCCACATACCATCTGAACAAGTACCTGCAGCTCAATATTACACAAAAGGAAGACTAAATTGACATATTAACAAAGGGAAAGGAATTCTAAGGTGTCACAGACTATTTTCTGTCTCCCTCATGTTCTGATATTCTCAATACAGGCAGGGCCAAAGTAGCCATGCTATAAACTGCCTTTCTTTATAGAGTAGTTCAATTTAAATGTATTTCTAGATTTTTGCATGCCATTTCTTGTATATATTAAATGATCCATCTTCATGAATGCTTTTCAATATATTCAAATTCTTGCTTTTAACATATATGATTGCTCATTCTAAGATTAACTTTCAAGTTAATTTTGATTTACTACTAAAAATGTCAGAAGCAATTTAGAAAATGAACTTGAAAGAGTGTTATGAATTGAGCCTTAAAAGTCACACCAAAGACATCTGAACTGTTGCCATGAAAGTAGGATAATACTTTTCAACTACATTCATCTTTTCAGAGGAAAAAAAAGATACCAGCTTCCTGGGATGCAGACACTGAGAGCTAGCACATCAGTCCTTTTAAAGAAATTACTAGCATGCTGTGTTTGGTTTACTGTTGCCCATCTTGCATTTTACAAACTGTATCAAAGCACGGAGTGTAACAGCTCCAATTTCTTTCACAGCAGCTGCACCATGTGAGAAAAATTGACAGATTAACTACAAGAAAGCCTCCAAACTACTGTAAACTATGACTGTCCATTAGAAGAGAATTGAGAGAATCGAGAGCGAAAGAATACACACAAAGGAATGCCTTGATGACTCACTGCACTGTGAGCCAGAGGGTAGGATAATCTTCAGGATGGTGTTTTCAGGGCACATGTGCAATCCAAGAGCAACAGTCCTACCCTACTGTATTGCTTAAGAACAACTCTGGGTAAGAATTAAAAAAAAAATACTGAAGTTGAAAAGTAGCTATTGATTTTCTTGTTTATTTTGGTTATTATTGTGAGGGCTCATCTGCCTGCTGGTGTCTAAAACATTGGCTATGCTAAACAGATCTGGTTCTTAATAAGTTAATAAAGTTGAGCTAATGTAATTCCAACTATATCATAAATAGACATCAGTGTTGACTGAATTCACATTTGCAAACCTGCCCTCGTCAGGAAACTTTGTGAGATCTAGATTTAAGGGACATCTCTAAGCCTTAAAGTTACATACAAACTTGAAATGTACTTCAGAAATACTTGATACAGGCTCCATGCAAAGATAAAGAGGATATAATACTGATAGCATGAACCCCATTCAGAGAGATCAGAGTGTTTATAAGTACTACCCTAGTGAAGAGGCAATCAGGAAAATCCAAGTATGGGTCTGTGTGGAATGAAAGGAAGGCTGAAAAAGAAAGAAGATATGCAAATAAACAGGGATTAGTAACCCATACTGCTGTGGAATGTCGTTCTGTATGCTGTGAATGTGTGTTGCTTTGATTGGTTAATAAATAAAATGCTGATTGGCCAATAGCCAGGCAGGAAGTATAGGCAGGATAAGCAGACAAGGAGAATTCTGGGAAGAGGAAGGCTAAGTCAGGAGTCACCACCAGGAAGCAAGATGACAAGGTAGAACTGAGAAAAGGTACCAAGCCACATGGCTAAATATAGATAAGAATTATGGGTTAAGTGTAAGGGCTAGTCAGTAATAAGCCTGAGCTAATGGCTGAGCAGTTATTAATAATATAAACCTTTGTGTGTTTATTTGGGACTAAGCAGCTTTGGGATACAAATGGGAGAGATTTGTCTTGACTGTGGGCCAGACTGGACACAGGAAAACATCCAACTACACCATAACTGCTATAATCAGTTTTGGAGGTAGATGCAGGAGGATTATTAGTGTAAAGCCTTCCCAGGCTAGAGAGTGAGTTCAAGTACAACATGAGTAACATAGTGAGACACTATCATTAAGTAAAGCTAAAAGTAGGCTGGTGATTTGGATCAGTGGCAGTGTACTTTTCTATTATGTTCAAGGCTCTAGGTTTGATTTCTAGCTCTGGAAGTGGAAATGGAATGAGACACAAATCACATTTAATGATGAAAGAAAAATTAGAGAAGAAATGAGCTTAGTTGGTATTCACAAATAGTTCCTTCAATAGACATTTCAAAGAAATCCATAGATGAATTAATATTTTCAGAGTCAGTTGTAATGTGCACATTGCTGGGGAGATGTGATATGGCAGTGTTGTACACTATATGGATGAAACAAATAATAAACCATATCACAAAAGACCACAGCTTATGCCTCTGTTTACATGAGTCTCTTAGGAAAAGAGCTGTTGGAACATTTTCTAATAAACTTACTTTTAAACTGCATGTTTAAACTATTTAAATTACCAGATACCTATAATTTGAGAGTCCCCCCTCCCTTGCTCTCTAAGTCTAATTTGAGCTTGAATAATTTTATGAGACAAATAAAGTGTATATCCTTTAAATAAATCTAGATAAGCCATGTCATAAAAATCATACTTGCCTGTCTTAACAGGTGAACTGATGCAGAAACCCCTCAGAATAAAAAGTTTCTATATGCTCAAGTGTTTAATGCATACTTATTAGCAGTTCATTTTATCTTCTACTATTACATTCACATTATTAAGCAACTATTTTTTTTCTTCTATCAGTATCCTAAAATGATGATGGGAAAAAGGAAGCCATATGCATGGTAAAATAATAACTCAAACCTTCATAACAAAATAAAAAATAATGTGAGACATACAAGAAGGTATGTTTTCTTTCACAATGATTAGAATAAGAATGGTATTATATTAACAACCTGAGAAGAATCAAGTTCGGTGAAATTTTGACAAAACAATACTTGGGATTTAATTTAAAATTATGCTGAAAATATATTTTTGCATTCAACATTTATCACATATTATATATTCAAGGAGATATGCCTTTGAATAAGTTGACAGTATGTTATGATTTTTAAATAACATTAACTATATTTTGACAAGTCAGTAACATTAAGTCATATTTTGCAGATGGGGCCTCTGATAATCACGTAGGTTAAATGGTTTATTCACATTAATAACTGAAAATTTCAAAACTTGAATGTAAGCCCAATTCTAGATCCGTAAGTGTTTCAAATCCAACAGAGGGCTAATATCCAAAATATATAAAGAACACAAGAAATTTTATATCAAAAAACCAAATAATCCAATTATAAATGGAACACAGATCTAAACAGAGAATTCTCAATAGAGGAATCTCAAATTGCTGAGAAACACTTACAGAAATGTTCAACATCCTTAGCCATCAGGGAAATGCAAATCAAAACTACTTTGAAATTCTGTCAGAGTAGATCAATAAAACAAATGACAGCTCATGCTGGAGAGGATGTAGCAAGGGGAACACCCCTCCACTGGTGGTAGGAGTGCAAATTTGAACAGTCACTTTGGAAATCAATATGGCAGTTCCTCAGAAAATTGATAATCAATCTACCTCAAGACCCAGTTAAACTGCTCCTGGGTATATACCCAAAGGCTGCTCCATCATACCACGATGACACTTGCTCAACTTTGATCATAACAGCTTTATTCACAGTAGCCACAAACTGGAAACAACCTAGATGGTCCTCAACCAAAGGATGGAAAAAGAAAATGTGGCACATTTACACAATGGAATATTACTCAGCTGTTAAAAAATGACATCATAAAATTTGCAGTCAAATGGATGAAACTAGAAAAATTATCCCGAGTGAGGTAACCCAGACTCAGAAACATAAAAATGGTATGGACTCTAAAAACTTCATTCTGTTCAAAAGGCGAAAATTACCTCCAGTAAGTCAAATGGTCTTCTTTACTAGTATTCATTTCAAGTTGGTATTTATTCCAGGGCAAAATAATAATAATTAATAAACAATAATAATAGTAATAACAAACAATCAGAGATGATTCACCTCTGTGCTTTAAATTTCTGAGACACTGTTCAGATCTTACATGTTTCACTTGCCTTGGTGATATTTTAAACTCCAAGAACTCTCTGCTACGTTTCCAATATAGCTTTCTTTGCTTCCTCTGTATTTTGGCTTAAAAAATAAGAAAAGTGGAATTCATATTTTTATGTAAAAAACCCTGCGAGAGTAACCTAAATGATTTTACATAGCAGGAGAATATATTATTTGATGGAATATCAAGCAGTAGTCATTATTTTTATTACAATTTTATTATTGCAATTAAAATTAAAATACTTAAAATGATCTTTTAAATGCATACACACACATATATATGTATATATATATATATATATATATATATATATATATACACACATACATACATACATATATATTGCTTTTGGTTTTTTAGGACAAGGTTGCTCTGTGTAACAGTCCTAGCTGTCCTGGAACTCACTTTGTAGACCAGGCTGTCCTCGAACTCACAGAGATCCACCTGCCTCTGCCTCCCAAGTGTTGGGATTAAAGGAGTGCACTACCACTGCCCAGCGCATATATTTTTGATAGAGTGAAGCTCTTAGGAACTGTCCACGTTCCTTCTTCTTTTAAATTGCCCACATTGGAGTTTTGCATTGGCTAATCATCTCAGTATACTTATAGATCCATGTAGATGAATTGCTAAATGGTCTTATTAAACAAAAAACCCAGAGCCAGGTATTTGGGTGAATGCTGAAAGACCAGAGAAATAGGAACAGTCACAAGCTAACCTCACCTCACTGACACCTCAGCTTCCAAGGCCAGCTACTTCCTGTCTACCCAGACCTATATGCCTTTCTGTTCAGTTCTCTCATTTGCTCTCTCAGCCCAGCTTTATCACTTCCTCTTCCTGCCCAGCTCTGTTACTTCCTGTCTGTCTGTCCAGACCTCCAGACCTCCATAGTTAACTAGTGTTGGAATTTAAGGCATGTGCCACCACACATGGCTCTATTCCCAGTGTGGCCTTGAGCTCACAGAGATCCAGACAGATCCCTGCCTCCCAAGTGACAGGATTAAAAGCATGTGCTACCATAGCCTGACTTCTATATAGTGGCTGGCTTTTTCCTCTGATCCTCTGGTAAATTTTATTGGGAGACACAGTATATTGGGGGACACAATACATTACCACAAAAACTAGATAGTATGCAGAGAGATGAAAATGGTTAATAGAAGTGATTGCTCTTGTGGAATGTTCACAAATTTGAAAGCAATTATGAGAGCTTGACCCTGGGCTTAAGTCTTCTACCCAGTCGTGTTTCATGTCACTTCCACCTGCATGTTACTGTTCACAGAAATGTGTCTCACATCAGGGAAAGCAGACAACTTCACAATATTAGTTATTTTTGCAGAGCTATATCCAAACACTGGACCCAAGCAGCTGAAGGGAGGAAAAGTGTATACTGGTTGCAGTTTCAGTGTGAAGTCCATCAAGGCTGATATGTAGAACTGAATTATATTGCAAAATAAAAATTAAAAAAAAAATAGGTTAGTGAATAGAAATATTTGAAATTGGTTTGGATTGCCTCTCTAAAAGTCATGATAAAATTTAACTGCCATAGAGACAATTCTGGGAGGTGGGATTTTTTAACAGGTGACTTGTTCACAATGAGTTCACTCTTATGAAGAATTGAGTCCATTATCATTAAAGCCCATTAGCAATGAAAGTGAGCTTGCCTCCCTTGGCATTCTCTTGCTCTGTGCCCACTCTGACACATTCCTCTCACCATATTGTTATAGTATCCTTAATCAGGGCTTTGAAGTGTAATTATTTCTTTCTGGTCAAAGGAATGGGATCTACTCCTGGTCTTAGGTGGAGTCCTAATATTCCAAGCTATTAAAAAACAAACGTTCATCCAGCTAGACCTCTAAATCATCTGGTAGGTTCCACCTAGGGCCTAAGTTTTCTTTCTCTAGTATTTTTTTTTTAACTTTCTTTGAAGCTACTTTTGCCATGAGATTGCTCTCACTGGACCTCCATGCCTAACTCCAAAGGGCCAGCTTTCTTCTTTCTCTTCTTCGTTTCCTTCCAGGCAGCTGCTGAGATTGACAGCTGGCCTGCCCTGTAGCTTTTGTTCTAAACTCTAATATAATTAGAGATAATTAAGCCTTGAGCTTGCATCTGAGTCCATTCTGAAGCTGTTTTTAAAACAAGGCCAAGAACCTAAAGCTAGGAAGTCAACTTCCCTGGTAGCATGTGGTGTCCAAGAAGGGCTACTGAAATTTCCAGTAACAACATGGTATCCTCTACCACGCTATAATCCATCAAGAAGGTTCTCACCAGATACAGCTCTTCCACTATGGACTTCCCTGGCTTTGAAACAGAAGTAAATTAATTTTGTCACAAAATGGCTATCATGTGTTCTTCTGTGATAGAAGAAGATAAACGAAAACAGCAAAATTAATAATAAAGGAACTTCAAAAATAATTATATAGTTTATTTTGACATATGAGCAGATCCGGTACTTTGGAATGCCTTGATAAAATGATAACAGTTACCTAAAACTGGGAGAATATCCATGTCAATTCCTTGCCGGGCAACAGTCTGGGTTTCAAGGATGTCAATGAGAATAGAAAGATAAGTTGAAAAACAAACAGAAGAGAGATAATTCACATGAAAAAAAAAATGACATGTCTAATATGAAACCATACTTAGCAGCAAACACACTAAATGTAATTTTTCACTGCAATCAAAACTTAAGTATTTGTAACATGAATTAAAATGACACAATTGGTAAACATGCTGTTTACAGGGAAATAGGTTAGGTCTAAAAACACAAATAGGCTGAAAGTAGAAAGATGGAAAGGGATATGTCACTGGTTTACTGAGTCAGGTCAGTAAGCAGAAGAGAGTTGGCCTAAAAGTATTTGTATCAAACTCCTATACTCTAAGCCAGAATATTACAAGAGATGAACAGAGATATTGTCTAATGATAAAAGGTCAATCTACCAGAAGAAACTAGACTAGTTTAGACATATAAACATATAAGAATTGAGATTTTAAATATATAGAGAAATACTCAAAGAACTGGAAGAAAACATAGAATATACAATAATAATAGTTGAAAATTTGATATTATCTTCAATAATGGTTAGAATATTTGATTCATCCATCAGGATACAGAGGATTTCTAGACACTATATCTACTGTAGAACAATATCTATGGCACATGCCACTCCAAACTCCAGTATGTGCATTTTTCTCAAAAGCATTTGGAAATATTGCTATGGTTATACTGTAAAATATATTATGAAGAAAATTACCAAATGTAAAATAGAAAGTAATATACAAAAGGGTAAGAAATCATAAGACAAGGCTCAGTTAGTCCAAATGTACTTAAATTATAAAAAATTCTATTCTCTGACCATTAAATCAGAGATCAAAACCACGAAAAAAATTTGTAGAATTGGCAAATTCATGGTAGGTAAAGAAGTTACCTGTAAATATTAAGGAGTCAAAAGGGAAGGGGAGGGAGTAAATTGAGATGAATGAAAAAAAATGAGACAATATGTTGAAAACTAAAATGTAACTAAATTAGTGTTTCGAGAAAAATACCTTGCTGTTATTTTCTACATTTAAAAGAAAAAAAAATCCAATCAACTTCTTATGCCTGTGCCCCGGGGCTCTGGAAAAGTAAAGCAAATACAAACAGAAATGGCTAAGGAAGTCTTCAGTCATCTAAGTGATCTTACTGCTATTATTTAGCTCAGTTGTCATGACAGCCAAGCTGCCCTCCAAGTATTTACATGTGTAACCATAGAATGCTTTCCTGGTCATAATCAGAGAAGCTTCCCTTTGCAATGTACAGAAGCGAGTGCAGAGAAGCATGGCTTCTCGGGGTACTGAGAATGAGTGATGGCTGAGTGCTGAAGCCTAAGCAGGACTATTAGACCACCACCTCCAAGGCTGTGTCATCACAGCAGATGAGGGAGTAGAAAGAATATAAGAGCCAGAATATAGAAAGAAGGGCTCTTTGAGGTTTCTGAAGCAAGGAAGCTATGAAATAATTTTTTACTGATCCCCTTATAGGATCAGCTCATCTTTTCAACTGACAGACCCCCCCCCCTTTAATAGACTTAATTCCCTAAAAAACTCTAAAGATACTTCTTACTATGCTGGGTAGCTCACTATTTAGATGAAAGCAGTATTTTCCCCCCACTGACAACTGAGAAACCTGTGATCACTCCTCCCCGCTAATATAATGACTTTTCAGAGTTTCTGTGTAAAACTCTGAAAATACATGACTAGTCAGAGTGTACAATGAACACAAACATACAGAGACAGCTGGTGAATTATGGAACACACTCTACCAAGCACAATGAGGAGTCACTTTTCTACCATTCTCATTAGGCTCTTAATCTCTTCTGAATCTCAGTTATTCCTTAGAGGCTTTTTATGAATGAATGAACAGCTGCCTGATTGACCCCATTGGCACATATCTATTTTTTCTTTAATATATTTGATATTTTCACAAGTTACATACTTGCCAGATCGCTACACAGGAAGACAATGTTATTAAGAGACCTACTGCAGATTACAACTAAGAAGCCTACCAAGTTTAATCAGTCTCTGCAAGCATGGTAGAGATTCGCAGCATTACACGTTGCTTGGTGGGTCACATCTCATAATGCGATAAAGCCAGTCTTTAGCCTTTATTATTTTCCTAATTACTAAACCCAACAGTTTTTCATCTAAATTACATGGTGAACTCAAGCGAGAAGATATTAGGCATCTTACTCATAAGGATAGAAGTTCTTCTCCCTACCCTTTGAACTACTTTTAATCTTAATCAAAGTCAAAGACCATCTAAAACTAAAAAGAAAAAAATTGAAAAATCTAGTAATATAATCTGGCTATAGACATGCTTCAATGAGTATAAATGGTGCAGATTAATAATGCAACTAATATTTTATGATGTGGCATTTCTAATGTATAACAAATTTCTTTAAATGCACTAATGTACCTTAGTAGCATAAAATTGAGCATTGCAATGAGAATATATCACTATTACATAAGGCATTCGTTAGGGTTTTAAATATGAATAATTAAACTGCAGGCATACAAATTTGAACTTTAAAAGATGACATTCTATTAGAGAAACATTCTACTTCAATACTGGTTCCCAAATTCTCACTGCAATGTAAGCAATATGTCACGTCACTGAAGATCTCTTCTGATACTGTCCAGTCAGTAGCACATCAAGAGACATCTGGACTGAATACCACTATGTATGACAACTACTATATAGTCTAAAGGACTACAAACAGTGCACATTGAATTAACAGATAGTAATAAAACCTCGTAAGGACAAATGAACTTATAAATGAAGCATCCCAGAATACCAATGAGTATTCTCCCTTTGGGGACAAAGTGACTACCATCTCACATCTACAATGGGCAGTTGGCTTTTTATCTTCTACTTCTTATAGGGAGATAGACACAGTTCATGACCAGGACCTGCCACTAAGATTTCTAAGTCAGGAAATTGAACAGAGGACATAGGATTGTGTTTCAAAAGTAAGTGCTGTTATGTTTCTAATACATCCTAACATGCTAAAAGTAAGATTTTTCTTATTTTTTAATACTTACTTTTAGTTATATGAGATTAAAACTATCTTTGATTTTATGAAGTCAAAGTTAATAGTGTTTTCCTTTCCATTCTTACTCTCTAAAATGTATGTCATTAAGGAAAACAAAATCAGGAATGAACTCAGTTCCAGTTTAGATGGTATATAAACACATATTTGTCATTAGTAAATAATGGTTCCAGCTATACCTCCCTCAATTTCAGACTACAGGTTTGCAGTTACTTATGGTTTCTGTCAAGTAGACCACTAACCCAAGGGAACTGGTGAAGCATTTTAAAACACAATTATCACACTGCTAGTTATTTATTCACATTACAGAAGTCTGGCAAGCACCCACAGAATGACAGGGACCCAGGAAAGGGACTTGTAGCCACTTAGTGCACTCGAGTCCAGGGTCTGATGTGTTCTCCTTCAGAATGTGTGTCTGGGTCAGTCAAACCCAATCCTCACACCACTGTTCAAACAATTCTGCTTTATTCCCAAAAGTACTTGCCTGCTTTTTCTGTGATTGTGATTTTGGCTCTGGGCTGATAATCAAACTTCTTAGAAATCAAAAGGAATAAAACATAAGGTGAAGCTGTTAAAAACCAGCCATCAACAGAAAAGGTCAAGGCCTGTAGCATAAGAAAAGAAAGATATAGACGTATTTTCTTTGATTTATTCTTGGTAAGGAACAGAACAGTTTATAGCCATATTTTCTTTGACTAGTAGTAAGCACATTACAACCTTTCTTAATTCAATTTTCTCTGGCATTTATTGTGCTTAGTAAAGTGCCTAAATGTCAAATAGATTTATAAAATGTATTTATAGCTTAATCAGGGGCAAACAGAGATTATTCATAAATGGATATAGTGCAGACCATACCAATCTAAATTGGTATGGATTTTTGTTTTCCTCCCCATCACAGAAGTAATTAGCATTTGCTTACAAAGTATTGTTTAATCCTACAGTAATGGCTTCTAAAATATGTCTGAATGTGTTTAAGATTTTATCACTATTATCTTACAGCTACCATTCAATGCTAAAACACCTGATGGCTTCAGATATTACATTGAACAGTGTATTTTTAAAAAGTTCAAGGGCATAGAAAAAGTGCTTTCATACAAATCAGGATTTAGGAGATGACAACAGCAGCATTTTGAAAGTGATCATCTCTTTGTCATATTCTGTAGGTGAAACACATACAGAAAACCCAGAGGATAAGACTTCATGCTACTACTAGGTTCTCTGGCCAAACACCCTAATTGTCCTGCTAGAAATCTCATCCAATGACTGAGGGAACCGGATGCAGAGATCTACGGCCAGGCCCCAAGTGGAGCTCCAGGAGTTCTGGCCAAAATAGAAAGAGCAAAGGTCATAAACTAAGTACTTATTTCCAATACTTGGGCTCTAAATAAACATCTGATTCTGGGTGTAGTTTTCAAGGTTCCTGATTCCAAGGAAGGAGATTGCTTATGATGAGAAAAGGGCAAGACTTCCCTAATTTATTCTCCCTTTTATTCTAAGAATTCCATACAAATAAATCTAACTTTATCCTTCAAAACTTTAGGTAGATATAGTTACTTAATCATTAAATGATGTATGTAAAACCTGATTTTTGAAATTTTAAATTATTGACAATATTTTTATTTGATAATTTACTCAGTTGATTGTCTAAGATGCAAATTAAAAATTTCTGATTAATACAAACTGCCCTTCTCTTATTTGTGGGACCCACAATTAATCTATGCCTAGTTTGCTTTCTATTGCTGTGATAAAAAAAAAAAGAACTTGGGGAGGAAAGACTTTCTTTATTTTACTTTTCCAAGTCCATCATTAAGGTACTTTAGGGCAGGAAGTAAAGCAGAGATCACAGAGGATGCTGTTTACTGGCTTGTTCCCTATGCCTTGCTGAACCTGCTTCATTATACCAGGACCATTATACTAGTAGAGACAACATGCATATTAGGCCTTCCTACATAAATCACTAATCAAGAAAATGGCCCACAGATATGATCATAAGCCAGTGGGATGGAGGCAATTCTCCAATTGTGGTTTCTTTTTCCCAAGTAACTACAGTTTGTGTCAAGTTGACAAAACAAAATAAAAATTAATCAGCACAAACGACCTGCAGAAGGTCTTGAATTATCCAATTACTATGATTATATTTTGAAATGTATGTTCTCCTTTTCATTTCGAGGCTCACTTTGATGATGATGCCCTATAAAATTTACTGTAGTTCACACCAAGTAGTCAAGACAACAGTTTCAAATAAATTATGATGTTTAACTTGACATATAAAAATAATACAAATATATTTCCCTAATGTAGTATCTGTGATTTGTATTTGAGTATGAGCAAAATTTTACAAACTCATTTACTACCTATGTCTTAGAAACTAATATACTATATATTGAAGATTTCTAATAAATACAACTTTTTGGAGTTTATTTATTTTCAATAGAACGTCATTTTTTAAGATCCTCATAAATAATTAATAAAGTAATTGTTAAGGTTACAAATTTTATGAAATATTCTACTGTGTGTACATACTAATACTACTTTATACATCACAGGTTAACTAGTCTTTAATATGATTATAGATATTAAGGGAAGAGACCAAAAATAAATAAACAACTACAAAGCTTTCTCATGTGCGAGATTGTATTCATTGGTATCATGTTCACATGTGTCATAGGCTAATTTTTCAATAATATTCATTCCATTTCGTATAAAATCTTAATATATAGTCTATTTCTAGCACAATCTTCAAGAATAAACTCATTATGCAAAATCTGCAACATGCTCAGTCTTCACAACACTTTTGTCTACATTTAGTTATAAATTTTTCTTTTATAAAAGTGTTAAATTTTAATAGGTATGCGCAAAAATTTGTGGTTTCAAAAGGCAGATGTCTTTCCATTTCTTTTGTAAGGAATGTTAGAAAGCTCCCGAGTGTTTCTATAATGTACAGAATCAAATCAGAGAAACAAGGGTGGAAGTCTAGATTTATCTGGGTTTACTGCACATTTTAATGTAGATAAAACATAACTCTGAAACTATGCTTTGAAAATACATGCCTAAAAAGATAATTGGTTAAGTAGATACTAGGTTAAGATGGAGTCTGTGTGCTTAAAATTAATACATAGGTACTCATTCTGATCCAGCAGATATGACAATGAGGACACAAGCAGATTTAAAGACTTACTAGAAAGTCACTAGCTATAATGGCCAATCAGGCAAATCATCCCAAGTGAGGTAACACAGACCTAGAAAGACAAAGACGATCAGTACCTTGATCAGTCATCATGAGAAAAGCTCCATTCTGCAGTAGATGGGAACAAACACAGAAAACCACAGCCACACAATGTGCAGAGTGTGCAACCTTGGAAAAGTCAGTCCTAAATAGCATATCTCCACCAACTCCTTCCTTTCAGGGCTCAAGGCACCAAGTCGAACAGGAGGCAGAAAGAGTATCAGAGCCAAAGAAGAGAGAGGACACCAGGGAGACAAGGCCCTCTGAACAGGGCAGGACCAATACACATATGAACTCCCAAAGACTGTGGCAGCATGCACAGGATCTGCATGAATCTGTGTCACACGGAATTTCATCACTGAAAGGCAAAGTGGGCCAAGCTACTATCCCCAAACCAGAAGCTATCTTCAATTGACAACCACTTACAAATAAAAAATTAGTTCTATCAAAATCTTACTGAGGAAACAAACCACATTTAAGCAAGGCCCCAGGTCTACTAGTAGTTGACCATCACACAATGAACTCAATGGCATCTTTAGAGGTTCTGTGTCTCAATGTTTTGAGGGGGCTTTTTTTTTAACCTTACAGGTCTTTTGCATATGTATTGTAGCTCCTCTTCTGTGTTTTTTTTTATGGGATTCCTGTGTATACACATATCTGTGTATTTATGTGTTTCTCATGCTTTCTCTTTGATTCTTTTTCTTCAGTTTGTGTTTGTCTTTCCATATTCTGGTTTGTTTTTGTCTGAATTTATTTTATTTTTAGGCTTTAGATACCTGCTTGTTTTTAAGGTGAGACAGCAAGGGTCTCTGATGGAAGGGGAACTGGGAAGAATATCAAAGGAGTTGGGGAAGGAAAAATCAATATTGCAAGAAAAAAATCTATTTTCAATAATAGAAAAAAATAAGCCATTTTAATTCCAGAGAAATGTGGGCTGAATTTTAATTTGACTGACAAGATAACAAAAGCAGTAAAAGAAAATAAAAATTTTAATTTATGATGGTTTTTAATCACACAAGATATGTGTTTGAAAGTGTTTCTTCTTAGTACATTCTCTTGTAAGAATTGGTTATGCATCTGTTAATCCACTTAATTTTTCATTTAACCAACATGTATTTAGTGTTTACTTCAGTAAATGCTGTTCTTTTTTTAATTAAAGATTCTTTTAAAATTGATTTTAGATAGCAACCACAGATCCTCCTCTCTTCCATCCTCCCATCCCTCCAGCCTTCCTCCACCGCAATCTACACCTCATTCTCTCCTCCAACAAGGTAAGGCCTCCCATGGGGAGTCAGCAGAGCCTGATCCATTCAGTAAAAGCTATTCTATCACTAAGTGTTCATCACTAAAGATATTAGCCTCAAATCTCTCAACTCCTGTAGCTTAAATGCATGTGTATATCAATTAAAAATGAACTATAATAGTATAGAGTATTTAATATGCATAGTATATATTTATCCTATATGTAGTTCTATATAGTATACTACATTTATACTATATAGTATATATTATATACCATGTATTATACATTATGTACTAGAACAGTATATATTTATATATACATTATATAATACATATTCATATTATATATTATAAATATTATATATATATATTATGTAACTTGAATTCTAAATGGTCTTTCAATAAAAAATCCCAATGCCAGATATTGGAGTAAATGCTGAAAGATCAGAGAGACAAAGAAATAAGCCAAGTCTTATCTGTAGGACTTCTCAGCCTGAAAAAGCCTCAGCTGATAGGCCTCTAGCTGAATGAGCTTCTTCAGCCAAAAAAGCTTTAGTTCCTGTCTCCTCCACCTTATATACCTTTCTCCTCCCACCGTATTACTTATTTCCTATTGCTGGGATGAAAGGTGTGTGTGTGTGACTTTTCAAATACTGGGATTAAAGGTGTGAGATCTCAAGTGCTGGGATTAAAGGTGCGTGCCATTATTGTCTGGCTCTGTTTCACTCCTAGACTGAGTCTTTTGTAGCAGTGAGCAGTGGGAGCAGGAAGGTGAGATACACATTTGGAACCATGTGTTGGAACTAGAGAGAGCAAACTATAAGTGTGATAAGGCTATAAACTCTCAAAGTGTGTACTTCTTCCATCAAGGCTCCATCTCCTAAAGGCCCCATAGCTTCTTAAAACAGTGCCACCCACTCAAGATTAAGTGTTCAAATACTGGAGACTGTGGGAGGAATTTCTCATTCTACCCACCTCACTCAATAATAACCTCTTTGAGCCTAGCTTTTAGCCACTGAATGGTAGGTATTTTACGTAAAAAATTTCAGTAGTGAAGTAGATTAACAAATAATTCTTTATTCATAATTCAAAATTCTTTAACTGCAGCAGGTTACATCAAGGTACACATCATTCTCTGACTGTTGAATCTAGGCTGCCCTTATGACTTGTTCTGGACAAAAACTAGGTGGAAGCAACTGCACTAAATCTGAGCCACCAGACTACTTCTCCACCATAAAAACACACCCAGGTAGCTCTGTAGAAGATGACGAAAAGATTCCTTTGTGGTGATATTTTAATTGTGCTGAAATGTGATTTTATTTGTATGTTAATAAATAAAGCTTGCCTGGAGATCAGAGGTCATAGCGAACCAGGAACAGACATCAGGCGGTGGTAGCCCACGCCCTTAATCTGATCACATGATAGGCAGTCTCTTTGTGGTCAAGGACACAGCCAAGCATGGAGACATGAGCCTTTAATCTCAGTACCAAACATAGAGACCAGGAGGTCTGTATAGACAGGCAGTAATGAGGAAGTCATGTGGCTGGGCTTAGAGCCAATGAAAAGGCAGAACAGGAAAGTAATAAAAACACAAGTTGCCGGGTGGTGGTGGAGCACGCCTTTAATCCCAGCACTCGGGAGGCAGAGCCAGGCGGATCTCTGTGAGTTCGAGGCCAGCCTGGGCTACCAAGTGAGTTCCAGGAGAGGCGCAAAGCTACACAGAGAAACCCTGTCTCGAAAAACCGAAATAAATAAATAAATAAATAAATAAATAAATAAATAAATAAATAAAATAAAAACACAAGTCACACAGGAAGAAGCTCTCTCTGGGGAAGCGATGGCAGGGAGGTGGTAAGATAAGGTAGTGGTGGCTCTCTAATGTCTTTGGCTGTTACCTCTGTAATTTGCTTTGTGTTTCTTATTTAATAAGACTGTTTAGAAATTCATCTACATTCCTTAGATGCCACCAGCAATATAAGCAAGGAAAACATTAACTATCCGTGTTTTCAAGTACTGAGGAAATATCAGCTGAGTTCAGTCAGTGTAAATGGCTCTCCCTTAGATTAGAAACTAAACAAGATGCCAGTTTTTTAAAAGAACATAGGTAAATCGGTTTATTTGGTTAAATTAATTTTTATCAAGATATAGCAATAAAAATGCTTAAATTCCTACTGATCATTAAATATTATACTTGGAAGAAGGATGAAATGGATTATTTCTGCTAATTACACCCTGTGCATGTACAATGCTTGCTATATGCAAAGACATGTACTGATTCATTTAGTATTCCACAAGCCCTACTGTGTTCAGTGCCCCATTAATAAATACTGTACCATTCTGCCTCTCAATAATAACTTTCCCACCAGTAGAATAACAATATACTATTTTCTTGTTACATTACCTAAGTGGCTGATTACCCTATGTTTATGTTTGGACTGAGCTAAATTTTATCTTATTTACTCTTCAGAGTAAATGAATTATAGTGCTGCTAATAGTATCATTTTTTTAAAAGGAAAAACAAAAACATAGAAAAGGAAGTGATTGCTTCTTGTATTAAATTTTAAAATTGAAAAATGAGTAATTCATTAATATTTCCCCTAAATGAAGTACTCCACAATCAATAGTCATCAAAAATATCAAATTAAACCACAACACAATTATTGTGCATGCTTATAAGAATAGCTAACACCAAACAAAAACAAAAACAAAAACAAACAAACAAAAAATCCATAGATGTACATATGAAGTGATGGTATGGGAATAAATGGTACTTAAAAACATTGGTGGTGATAAAGTGGAATATAGCAATCATTTTGGATAACAGGATGACAATTTATAAACAATATACTCTCATGCTTCTGTTACTGGATTGGTCAATACTAGCCATAAACTTGATAGAGTCTACCTAGAAGATAACCTTCTGATCATGCCTGTAGGGAATTACCTAGATTAGGATGACCTCTGGGCATACTTCTGAGAGACTGTCATAATTAGGATAACTGAAGTGGGAAGATCGACCTTAGTTGAAGGCAGCACCAACTGGTGGGCTGGGATCCTGGATGACCTGAGCATCAGCCTCCATCACTGTCTGTATCCTGAGTACAGATGCAATGTGACCAGCCACCTTAAGCTTCCATCATCATGCCTTCCCTGACAGGATGGACTGCAATTTTAAACTTTGATTCAACATAGACCCTTCATCAGGCAACACAAAAATTAGCAAACATGTGCTGTGGGATGTCTTTCTGTATGCTATGAATATATGTTATTCCCATTGGCTAATAAATAAGCCTCTTTAGCCTATGGCAAGGCAGTTTAGAGGCAGTGGGAAATTCAAGCAGAAAGACAGGAAAGAGACAAGAGGGAAGAGGAAATACCAGCCAGCTGCCCAAGGAGCAACAAGATGCCAGCAGACTGGTAATGCCACAGCCACGTGGAAATATATAGATTAATAGAAATGGGTTAATTTAAGATGAAAGAGCTAGCTAACAAGAAGCCTGAGTCACAGGCCATGTGGTTTGTAATTAATATAAGCTTCTGTGTTTTTACTTGGGGCCCAGTGGCTGCAGGACACAGTAGGACACAGGAAAACTTCTGACTATAAACTTGTCTGCTATGTGGCAGTTCTTCTAGAGAAATAAGTGCATATGTTCGCAGAAAGACTCGCTCTGGGATATATATATATATATATATATATATATATATATATATATATATATATACATACATACATATATATATATATATATATATATATATCTCCTAATCACTTTATGCTAGTCTCAAATAGAAACGTCTAAAATGCTCATCAACACATAATAGAAAAATTAGATGTAATATAATCCTATATAGCACTCAATAGCAATTTAAAAAGATCAAGGTACCAATGCATAAACTACTACTTATGAATTCCAGAACAATTCTTAATCAGACAAGTAAAATTAAATAATGTAAGGTCAGTCCTCACAGATGAGAAAAACTAGTAAAAATATATTAAGGAATGGTGAATCAGAAAAGTAGATTCCTGTGGGCAATCGAGGTCAACACTAGAAAGAAATGCCAAGGAGCTCTTTCTGAATACCATGAAGTCATGGCATGAATAATGACCAGCATGTACAACTGTTTTAAAACAATCATCGTATTCCATGTGTGCTCTGTGCCACATGCCATTGATTCTGGACAAAGAAAGAAACTATGAGAAAATCAGTCCTGTTTAAATTAGGGTAGCAGCTCTCAAGGGTTTGTCTAGCATGTGATTAGTACCATGCACGAAGATATCATGAGTGACAGTGGTTGCTAAGACACTACAAAATGTGACAATAGTCCATTTTCTCATTAATTTTATTGTTGAACTGAATGACAAGAGAAGAATATTTGAGGAAAACTCTTGACTGGAGAAATTTGTGGGGCAAATATCTGATGAATGCTGTAGAACACAGAATACAAATACCACATTTTATGAGGTAAAGAACTAAGTATTAATGGAGCACTGTGTTTTTTAAAATTTTGATGAGTCAATTTTCATTGTCTTTCATAAACTGTTGTCAACATATTATTTCTCAGAAGTAAGCAATTATAAATAGAATCATTTAATATATAGATAAATTCTTGGAATACCTAAATAATGACAAATACTCCAATGAATTAATTATTTAATAATTTTACAGTAACTTGTTTTATGGTGAAATGTAGAAGAAATAAAAGTATACCCAAAACCTTACAGTTCTTTCAGTGCACTTGAAAGTCATAAAGTAATAATTAAAAAACCCATTTGAGCCCCTTTAACATGCATTTTTCTTCAAATACTCAAATGAGAAATCTATGGCAACCAACTTTATCTATACTTACCCTACTAATGTAATCACATATCAAAACATACTCATCATTTCAAAATGGTTGCATAATTTTGGAGAAGAAGTTTTGAATAGGGGAAAGGCTCCAACCACAACCCCAGCACTTGTCAGTAAGATTCATTTGAATGAGAATATATTGAAAACCTTGGCTCCATTCTTGGGGAAGATAATGTTGTATTTTATTTCCTACCATCCCAAGAATTCTAACATAGCTCTATATGTAGATAATGTAAAAATTATACCCAAACCAAGCTTTCCACACAGAATGAGAGTAATCACATTTGCAATAAAAACATCTACTTACTACAGTAACTTCACACACACACACACACACACACACACACACACACACACACACACTTATGTGAATTAGGACCAAGACCCAATGACTCTCTGAGTGAACAGTACAATGCAGTCCTTTGAAATCTGCACTTTAACATGAGACATTTAATGGACAATGGAAGATTTGCATAAGTCAGCCATAAATCATATAATGTATTGTTTGAAAAGTTGGTCATTTCAACAAGGAGAAACTCAACAAAATTTAGATCTGTAGTTTTTATGTGCAATGGAACATAAAGAGATTCTTTTAATCTGATTTGTATACTGTCAAAATTGGCGGTGCTTTCTTTAGCCAGCATCCTGACACACTGGTTGTACATACACAAGAATTCACACTCCAGACAACACTTCAGTAGCTTCCTGGCCAGGCATAAAACACACATAGTTAAGAAAGCCTCCAAATAGTGTAGTCTGCTAATTTCTCACTCTTCTATTATTTCCTAATGGGACAATAATGATTTCCATCATATGGAGTTTTTCTATTCTTTTGAATGTAACAATCACTTGTTCATGCACATCTCAGACAGCCTTATAATCTCCAATGATCCAGTCTTCTGATTCTAATCAATGATGGTTTTGTATAATACAACCATGATACTTATTAATCAATATATATGAAAGACATGAAAAGATACAAATATTTCAACATCAATTTCACAAGATGTAATTCAGCACAATGGCACCCAAGTGATCATATACTGTGATAACATTGCTCAGTTTCTCAGAATTACTACTGTGGGGCTAGACACTCCTGGCTTCCCCTTTTGTTCACTTCAGCTAGATGATTTCTCTAGGATGAAAGCCAGCACAATACTGGCACTAGTCTTGTTGTGTTGCTGTTGTCTGTGGGACTATTGTTCCGTGCTGCCTCCCATGATTCAGTGTCAAAAACAATTGCTTGATTTTTCTACACAGTTTTAATATTTCAGAAGGGAAGGCACATCTTTTCCACGTTAGTCCATTGTGTGAGTTGGGGAAGTTTTTAGTTCTCTGAAAGTACTTGTTTCACAGAGGATCATGTTCCAAGAGAACTTTTGATGTAAGAATAACATAATTTCAACTCTGGAGACCATACTGTCAAGTTTCCAGATAAGGACCCAGGAGAAGAATCTATGGTGAATGCACTTGCCATCAAGCCTGATGACCTGAGTTGGATCCCTCCTGGGACCCACATGGTTGAGGAAGAGAGGCGATTTCAGGACATCCATACATATGGCTGGTCTCTCTGACCCACTCTCACACAAAAAAATAAACAAATGAATTAAATTAAAAATGTTTAAAGTTTTGAAATAAAGTGGTAGTTATTATTTCAACTGCCAAACTACCAAATACATAATAGGTCATCCTAGGCAAATGAAGAAAATTATGTTTCAGCATTAAAAATTAAAAACAAAAACATACATAAAGAGGACTAGGAGTAGTAATCAGCAGCAGGGTGCTTGCTTACCATGAGCAAATTCAGAGCTGGTTTAATCCCCAGTTTGGGGAAAAACAAAACAACAGAATGTTGCTTTATAAGGTAATAGTTTAGAAAGTTATTTAGATACTATTGTCAACAATATATCCACATCATGATTATGCTTAAAAACCAGAAAGTGGAAATTTGAAACAGCTCAAAATCCAGTTACAGCATCCAGAGGCCTCTAGATAATTAGGCCCTGTCTTCATTGTATTCCCTGGCACTCAGTATTGGTGGGGGTTGGGTGGGGTTGGGTGGGGGGTGGCAGGTATTGGAAGCTCATGGATGCTGCCTGATGCAAAAAGTCTGATGAGGACGCTAAAGGAATTCTGATCTACCCCTCCTCCCCTACATCATGCTCAAAAAATGTTGATTTAATCAATGTTCTTGTGCCCTTTTCATGATAAATCTTCTTGTCATAATCACTGCTCTATTCGCCACACCATACCCTCCTCATACCACACGAGTGTATACTTTACCCTTACTAGGCTGGGGTTGAACCTCTGTCGTGAACCTCACTTCACAGGTCAGAGACTGAAGCATAGAAAAGTTTGATTACTTTCTTGGGATAATTGTGCAATTTAAAAAACAAGTGTTTATCCTTCTATACAAAAGGTTCACATGACATGTATTTACCTTGTGACTTAGGGATCTCTGTCCTCTCATCTGATGCTAATGCCCAGATTTTCCATAGTTGGTTCCCTGCTTTCCCAGTCTACTACTGGGCCACTTTTGGATCAGTTACATCTGCCTTTGCCCAGGAGAGGATTAGCTTTCCAGGACAAAGCCAACTACATGGTAACTGCTTGCAGTCATCTGAGAGCACATTTAAGTGGTTGAGTTTATGTGAGGGCACACTCTTTTCTGAGAGTCCCATGGCTGAGATTTCTTCATCACTTCATTCTGTCCACCTGTGTTCTCCTACACTGTTTTCCTCTTGTCTTGAGAGGTTACTTCTGAGAAAATAGATCTTGCCTATAATCTGTCTTCTTCTGGTTTTACTCTGACTTCTAATTATAAACATAAGTAAGTAGATTAAATTGTAAGTGTGTGTGTGTGTGTGTGTGTGTGTGTGTGTGTGTGCTTGTGCACATAAGAATGTAAGTGTGTGTGCATGTGTGCACATCATGCCACTCCCTATCCCTGGTCAACTCCCTATTATTTTGTAAAGATTCTACTAAGTTGATGTTGGAGAAGCCTAGTTGATTAAACTGACCTTACAAATTTTGTACCTTTATTATGAAAATATTTTTATAGTTTTCATACAATACACAACACAAATGTCTGGCAAATCTTATAAGTAAATGATATTTCTAAGTAGAAATATATTAGGTAACAAGATACATGGATGTCCTTCTGAGTTTATATTTATGAAGTAGTTCTCAGGAGTCTGAGGCCATGATTCACCCAATGGGTAGGATAACAGGCTAAGACATGTTTTAGAACCTTCAGTCTTCAGTATATCTATGTGCCCTCAACTACATTTAACACTTATATCAGTTGTCCTCATTTAACGGCATCCCTTAATTTCTTGTCCCTCTGCTATATTCATGCATTATTGATTTGATGTCAAGGAAACCTTACTCTACTTTCCCTTGTTTATATATATTTAATATATATTTAATGCTTTCCAGTTCTCTTCTACCAACAAAACGAATGAACTCTTTTCTTTTGTTTTGCTGCTCAGATTCCCACTTCTTTGCAATTGCTTCCACTTATCTAATTATATATATATATATATATATATATATATAATATAATATAATATATATATATTAGTTGATATTGTTGTTGTTGTTTTAGACTTAGGAATGTCTACATCCTTTCCATTCCAAAAGAAACAGTTTAAAGATCCCAGGAGGTTGCAGCCTTCTACCTGCTTCCTTAATCTGTTTTAAAGCAATTTCCTCCCTTCCTTATTTTCTGTTCCAATCCATCCCACTTTTCATCTACACAAATCTACTCTAATTTATTTTCTAATTCTGCTGTCAATTTTCTCACCAAGCATGAGGAAATTTCCCTGCTCCTCTCAAAATTGCCATCGGTGTCTGAAACCTTTTTCTCTCTCACAGCTCCTTTTAAAATTAATATAAACAAAAGGGATCGTAATTTCTACTTATTTTAAAATCATTAAATTTCCATTTTGTTTCTTTCTTTGACATATGATGCAAGTATCAGTATGTGAATGTAGTTTTCGTTCACTAAGTCACTCAACCAAGCGATCAAACAAAGACAACTTCAAAATTCCAGCTTTCAAAGGTACTTTAGAAAATCAGCATTGCTCTCATACCTGACTGTATTGTGGCAGCTCTCACTTATACCCAAATAGGATCTTCTGACTCCGGAACTGACCTGACCCCAAGGCATTTCTACTTCATTTACTTTAGTACCGCTGTCTAATACAAATGTAAATTTCATCTGGATCATTTATTTTTTTTTTAAGGACTTGACAGAGGTTGAGGATAAATTCATATATTTACCCAACTAGAAACTTTATGGCTGGAGCTATGGCATTTTCTTTCTAGTTTTTACATAGTTCGACCAAGTACCATACACTTGACATAAGGGAATAAATATTTCTTCTTTCTTATCAATACAGGAAGCCATCTATAGATGAACTACATTCTTAAATTCTAAATTCATGGTGTTTTAAAAAGTATGATGTGTGAAAAGAGAGATAAGTAACTAGTTATATACATATGGTATAGTTAAACTCTTTTTAAAAATTCAATTTTGTTTGTAAAATGATTAAATAAAAAAGTCACCATAAATCATCAAGGATATATATAATTCAGGTAGGACAGACATTTAAATTAGCACAAATTGCTTCCATTTCTTTTGACTTTTTTTTCTCTCTTTTTCTAGTTTGCTTTTGAGACTATATCTCAGTGTGCAGTCCTGGCTGACCTAGACCAGAATGTGTGGTTCAGGCTTGCTTCAATCTTCAAGCGGTGATCTTCCTGCTTCCTGTTTCCTGGGTGATGGGATAACTAACATACATCACCCTCCCCAAAGAGCACAAACTCTTTTGAGAGAAGTTTCCTGACACATCAGAATGCCGAAAACACATACATCTTTGATTTAAGAATTCTGCATCAAGAACTTATCCTCAAGAGATAGAATGTTACTTAAACAAATTATATACATTTGTAAATTTTAACTGTCAGTTAAAATAATGGAGAATAGTATTTCTTGACATGGAAGACAATAATATTATAAAACCAAGAGTGAACTACATGCCATAAAAAATGAAAAACAAAATAATAAAAAAATATCCTTAAAGGATCATAATCCTGTTTAAGCAAAGAAAAACAGTTCTGATTAAGAAGTGTAAAGAGCCGGGCGGTGGTGGCGCACGCCTTTAATCCCAGCACTCAGGAGGCAGAGCCAGGCGGATCTCTGTGAGTTCGAGGCCAGCCTGGGCTACCAAGTGAGTTCCAGGAAAGGCGCAAAGCTACACAGAGAAACCCTGTCTCGAAAAACCAAAAAAAAAAAAAAAAAAAAAGAAGTGTAAAGAAAACAATATTTTTTAATATAAGGAGACTTCATCTGTTTATTGCATTTGATATTTATTAATTTTATCTTTGTTTTGAGATAGAGACTTACTAGGCTAGGTGGGATCTCCTACACTCAGACTTCAGAAATTCCTCTGCCTCAGCCAGTCATGGTATTTATATAAAATACCAAGTAACTTTTTAATTCATTTCCTTTCATAGCACTAAACTTACCATAAGTAAGAGATGAAGTCCAGGGCAGAAAGGAGAAGAGAACAAATTGGAAGGCGGGTTGCCCTCTTCTTGAATTTTAAATGCTTCCAGTTCAGAACTTTAAAACAAGTCCTTAATGAAATTATGGTATAGCAGAATAATATGAAATTGCAATGACATTAATCAGATTTATTAAAAGTAATTGATAACAGATAAACTTGGTTAACAGCTCCTTCTTCAAATTCAATATTACTAAAAATGTTTGCAGATTAAGAATTGTATAATCACAAGTTTTAAGGGATGTGTTTGCTATTCATCTTGCAAGGCTCTGCTTTCTCAGAGTCTTTAGGTAATAATGTCAGGCCCAACCTCTCTTCATTTGCTCTACAGTCCCTTTCACATTTCATTTCATATCATGTCTTTCTTGGAAGCCTCAGACCTAATCATTTTACAAGTTCAATTATTTACCATTTTTTGAATGTACATTATGTCAGATAATCTTGCAAACATAAAAATATGTGCAATTAAATCATCTTGTTGATTTCCATAAAATGACATTACTGAATAATTATTAATACCTTTTTATCAGGTGTCTAAACTGAATTGATTTGATCAAAACTTGTAATTTAAAATTTACCATGTCAGGAATATTATGCCAATTTGTAAGTATGTTTTTCTAAGACTATTTTTCATTGCTCTTTCTCCACTTGCACGATACTTTATTTAATTCTTCCTCACTATTATAAATAATTTAACTTTTAAGCATGAATATGCTCAAGTTGATGTGGACCCATTTTAAAACATTTTTCATAGGAGCCTGATTTCAACAGCTAGTTATCCTAATAAGCTTCATAATCATTATAGAAGGGACTTTTGAAGTTGGATCTTATTTATATGTAACTTTTCATGACTTCTTAAAACAAAGAGAATTATTATAAAGGCATAGTTTTATGCATTTTATCATTTATCAGGGTAGAGGTCTATCATTTATTCATATTATTGTAGTTTCTATTATGAATAAATGTATTTACTAAATTGCTGAAATCCAACTCCTACAATAGAGCTATTATTCTATGCAATGTGGGAAAAATATGGTAGTGATCCCACAGAAAACAAGGAGAGATTGGGTCTGTCATCATTACATTAAGAACTATGAGAATGTGCTAATAGATGAATAACAATCACATATGTAATGGCTTATAATTATGCAGTTCTTAATCTATAAAAACTTTGAATAGCATTTAAATAATTTACTGTGCAAGCCCTAGATTTGATACCAGATTCCATGGTAGAAGGGATGGAAGGGATGAAAGGAGAGAACAAATTCCCAAAGGTTGTCCCCTCTGACTTCTATACATACAGCAAGGCATGACTGGTACCCAGAGTGGTAACAGATACACACACACACACACACACACACACACACACACACACGAGAGAGAGAGAGAGAGAGAGAGAGAGAGAGAGAGAGAGAGAGAGAGAGAGAATAAAAATAAGGTAAAAATGTTTAAGCAAAACAAAGATTTCCATGTATTTTGAATTATAAATAACCCATGAACTTGTAACATCCATTTTCCACAGTAGCCTGTAAATTCTTCCCAATTGCCCTCTCCTTCATTGTCTTCCCATCCTGCTTGGACCACAAACATCTACATATTACATATACTCTTTTTGTCTCTGGATACTTACTCTATTTGCCTTTCTTTCCCTCCCATTTTCACAGTGTCTTTCAGTTGATTTTCCCCTGGCATTTGCATTGGCAAATAGCAAGGGATGAACTAGATAAGTAAGAAGTAGTTTTTAGGCCAGGCAAAGGGGGCAGAGAGCACAGAAGCATAAGGGAGTGCATGAAAAATTCATAAAGGAAATTGTGTTTTCTCAGCCTTGTAGAAAAAAAAAATGTTTGTAATGCCCTTTACTGAACAGAAATTCAGAAGTTGGAGAAAACTGTAGGCTTACAATCTAAACCAAAACATAATGATACTAAGCTTTTTGAAGTACAGGCAGGCTTTGTGGCTGTGCTTAACGTAAAACAGAATAAGTTTTCTGGATTGAACTAAGGTAATGTTTGTTCTCACAACTCACACTGTTTCTTCCTGATATACAGCACGGAGAACCCCTACCCTACACCAGGTTTCAAAGTTGAGAAGGCAACTCCAATGCTTCTTCATATTCAACTCTGTAGTAGCTGTTTCCCTCTTCAGCAGGCTTTCCTTCCTGACTGACACATGATTTGCCAAATCTGGAAATTTCAGCGGCAGATGTATGTACACATTCCACCAAACTTCCTTTGAAACTGTTTATGTTGTGTGAGGGGCAGCGAGTACTCCTGGATATTGACTAACTACTGACAAAATCTGTTTCTCGATGCTGTCACAAATATCTTAAGAAACAAAGTGGGGGGAAAAGGGATTTGGGCTCATGTTTTGAAGTTGCAGCTCAGAGATATCTGTTTTTACAGCTTCCTGCCTAAAACAGGGTTGAGTGTCATGGTAACTGGATGGTGTGGAGGAGAAGGCTGCTCACTTCATGGAAGGAAAGAGCCAGAGAGCAACCATAAAGGGCTAGGAACAAAATGTACCTATTTAGGGCAAACACCTAATCCAGATGTCCACCAATCAGGGCCTAAATTATAAATTTTCCATCACTTCCCAATATAGTGCCACTGGATAGAAACCAAGCCTTTATACATGAGCCTGTAGAGGATATTTCCCACTCAAAGCAGAATATCAGTAACTTGGCATTATAAATATTTGTCATCTATTTTTCTCACCTAATTCTTTCCTTGGTATTATTTATATAAATAGTAATGTATATTTGTCAATCATCCTGGAACTAACACTTAAGATACTCTCCATAATATAAGAGAATCTCCACAAATTTCTTTGATTTGTGATCATCTAATATATTTAATGTGTTATTTTTAATGTTTGTTGATATCAAATCCAAGCAATATAAAATTCCTCTTTTTATCATTTTAAGTGCTTCATTTGGTGGCTTTTAGTATAATCACAAAATTCAGAAATTCTTTCTTCCCCAAAACATTTTATACATACCCAAAAGAAACTCCATAAGTCTATTTCACTTGGCCCTTGGGTTCTGAAATTCAACATCACATTTATGTCTTGGTAGAATTGGACATTCTGAGCATTTCACATATAGAGGGAAATATTATTTCACTTAGCATATTTTTAAGTTTCACACAAATGACAATGTATACCAGAATTTCATACTTTCCTATGATTGTCTAATAATACATTTAGGCCTAAGCCATATTCTGTTAATCCATGAAACTGGTAGAATTATTAGTTCTTTCCATTTTGTGACTATTACAGACAGTGATGCTGTGAATAAATGGTTTTGAGTAAACAGTTTTTAAAATTCTGTTGCATAGTAAATTCTTCTTGAGGGCATCAAGATACACACTTTAGAAAACTACATTTTCATAAGTATTTTTATAAATGCTATAACCATCTGACTTGTTTTGCTACATCATATGCTCATCATTGGCCAATCAGCATTACCCCAACATTCTTACAACTAAGGGATAAATGACAGAAAGAGGCCATAAAGTTGTATGCCAACATCTAATGCAGGGTGAAAAAATGAAACTAAGTGTACTTTACAGCACGTATCAGCTCACAGTGACTGCAAAATGGTTTGCCTGGTTTTACTGAGAGACAAGGAAAAGTAAATCATATCCTATGTACATACTGGTTCTTGTACCAACCCTTATCTTAAAGACAATATTTCAGACATATATAGAACTGTAACTAATGAACAAGCATATCCGTAAATGGTAGTCATTACTGATATAAAGTTGGTTGTGTTTCATTGGCTTTATTAAAATCAAGGAAATCATCTGCAAACAATAAAATTTTTATTTGCATGAAATTAAATTATAAATTAAAATTTCCTATTAATGATCAGCCATAAATTAATTATCAACATTATTACCATTAAATACCAATAAATAGAACATAGAGGAAAATAACAAAATTTCAAAAGAAAACATTATAAATGAGGTGGGAGCATATATAGAGAGGATAAAAGAATGATTATTGTAGAAAATGAGACATTAGGTACCAATAGGTAGTTAAAATTCAAGGTATGTGCACATTTTTATTTAATTTTTAATTGGTGTGTGAGGGTGTTTATGTGGCATGTTCACGTGATGGTGCCATTGCACAGAGATCAGAGGCAAACTACCAGCCGTCAGTTTTCCCTTGAACCATAGAATCCAGAAATCAAGTTGGGTTTTCTAGCCAGACAAGTGTTTAGCCATCCCAGAAGACCAATCTTTGCTTTGAAGTTAATATTATATCAGGTCAAAAGCCAATTGTTTCTAAATAATGGTGTAATAGTAGTATAACACACACAGTGGACAACTCTATTTCCAGAGTGGAAGAGGATGCTAGGCAATTGGAGGAACAAAATGACAAATGAAGTCACACAGTTAATGATGAAACAAACAGATAGGTAAGAGGAAATTGAAAACATCTGACAACACCAAATATTTTTTAAGCAAACATGTGACCATCTCTCCTTACTATGACTTGCAGAAAGTAATATTTGTGTAGTGATACTGCCATTCATGATGGACAGCATGATAGAGATTTCAAATACATCTGGATAACTACACTCCTTTGGGAATAACTAGACACTGGCCAGGAGCAATGTAAGGCCACAATGTACAGTCAACAGATGAGATTACAAACCATTTCACAGCATTACAGAGCTTAGCCCTTGAAGATGCCTCAGGCTTAAAATAAATGGGCCATGGGGACTAACATGTACAGTATTTGTAGCAAGGAGTTATTTGGCAGTTACTGTGCTGGCATTTTATTTATGTTTGCAACTACACTGGGTTGAAAATGCTGTCTTTCTCCTTCATTGACAGTGACATTGAGTACACTGAGGTTCAAAATTAGGTAAAAATTTTGGCAAAGACTCCAACTACTGATGACTTCATATCCTGACCCCAACAGGGCATTACTTGTTAATTGATGAGAAGGCATCAGAGATGAGTTAGCTAGAGGGAGGTCTACCAAGTAACCACAGAAATCCAATGGTTAATAGAGGTATTAGAAGTGAGACTATGCAATCTCTTAAGTGACCAGGAAATACTCGTCTAACTTGCCTTGTTAGGTCACAGCCAACTCTTAGCAGTGAGTCTTCCTGCTTCTTCTCACCAGCAAGTCAGGAACTGTCAAGGCTGTAGAAAACACCACCCAAATCTCAACTTTTCACTCCCAGAGCCAGTGAGGTGCCTTCTCTGAATGGCTGCTCCTGTCACTCCCAGTCTCTGCTGGAGGTTGATGCCTGGATGACGTTCTTTCCCCAGGTGATCTGAACAGAAACCATGTGTGTTATTCTCATAATGTCTCAAGCTTCTGTCAGGAGCTAAAGTTTGCTGGCATTGAGGCTTTTAGAAATATTTCCGAGAGATGTGGCTCCAAGTATCAAAAGTATCAAATGTCATTCAGTTCTCAAAGCTGACAAAGGAACAGGCTAGGGTTTGGCTATTTCACACACACACACACACACACACACACACACACACACACACACATATTCATATGATTTTTTTTTCTTATTTGTTGAGGCATTTTGTTGTACTCTCTGGGATTGTGACTACATACTTTATAAGGAAACAACAGCTGAAGACCTCATAATGTCTTCCTGAATTACAATTTCTAAAATGAGTTTGCCCAGCATTTCACTGTCAGTGCTCACTAGCTGGGATGCTATTCATATTTTGGAACCTAAATCTCAAATGTAGAAACAAACAACAAGAAATCATACAAACAAGCTTAAAAACAAACAGGGAGGAGGAAAGTTGTTTTTATTAGATTTTTAATAAAAATTACCTTTCATTTCATTCTCCAATCACTATTTAACAGCAGCACAGGGTAGGTGCTGTCTGACACATACATTACTATCTCAGGAATCATAAGGCAACTAGTTGTACACTGGGTTGCTGTGAAAATTGCCAATACCTCCACTGTGATTTTTTTCCTTTAACTAGAATATTCCACAAGTGATTCTGCTTTAGCATGATATACTTATCCAACTTCTGCCATACATATTAATATGTACTACTTCCTAATCAGTACGTTCATTCAGATCTTTCTATTATATTATTTTTGCATGCTGTATGCTTGTTTCCTTCAAACTTGACTGGTGTAAGCAAACCTGTGTGAGGCATGTTGCATTCATAGAAATTAAAAGCTCTAGGTTGGCACTCTTAATTGTCTTATCTAAAACTTTTTTTTCCCTAATGAATATGGCCTTTGATGCCTGGTCTGAAAAGCTAGCAGGGAAATACTAGCTTTAAATCTAAATAATTGCACCCATGAGATACCATAAACTAAAGATAAGAATCAGATTTATTTAGGATAACTGAAATGGTGATAGCCCTCCAAAGAATGTTTATTGTGTATACAAAATGCTGGTCTCAATTCCTACTTATTTAACTCTCTTAATAGTGTGATGAAGTGCATTAAGCCTATTTATGAATGAGTAAACTATAAAACATAGAGTGGGGAAGATTTAATTTTTAGCACTAGACATGTAAGGTGAGGAATTCAAAATCATCTTGTTGATTTAACATCCTTTCTCTTAGCTTCTATGTTATAAGACATTTTATTTAGCATTCTTCTCTGCATATACTTGAAACTTTCCATACATAAATTAACAACACTTCACCTTTAATAACCATGCTTTCTGCTTCTCTCCATATCACTAATAAAAAACCTGTTCTATTTTAACATCTGTAGTTTCCATGCTCATGTAGAACAACGTGGTGAAGCTCCATCAACAGGGTAGTGAGGTTCTTTCACTAAGAACTTCCCTGCTTACAAGGTTTAAGGTTGGTGGATTTTCATGCCATGTCAGTGGTCAGCTACAGTGTTGAGGTTTGCTGAAATGTAAAGACTAAGAGTTCTTGTCTTAAGCCAGTTCCAAAGGCTAAGCAATTAGTACAAACTACTTTATTGATTTTTAGTAGCTTTGTGCTCTAAATAAAATGAGCCCATTTTGATTTTTATTTCTTTATTGATTATATTTTTGTTAGTTTGCTTAGAGTAGACTTTCTACATGAGTTATTGGCTCCCTTTAATTTTATTTTTATCATTTTGCTGTAAATTAAATTTTCTTTGTATCTTCTTAGACATTAAATGAACAAAGAGGGACCCCATTTATGTAGTATATGGACATAGTTTCCTACAAAATACTACAGAAGCTTAAAAAGTTTCTGCCTTCCAAAAGAATTGGGCTTCAAATATGGTCTGCATTTTGATTTTCAATTTTCTGTTAAAAATATTTAAGTCATTATCCTGTCTGCTTCTAGTATTGTGCTGATTCTATTGAATGACTCAGTCATGCAAGGAAGGAGAAACTGACAGATAAATTCAATAAATAGCATTGTGCTGAATTTGCTGAGTCTCCAAACAGAGACAGAAGTAAGCACAAATGAGCCAGGTAGGCATGTATCACCTACAATGGGAGATAATCAATGTATCCCAAGTGAGAGGAGGACAAATCAGGAGAAGGGCCAAAGCACATATGCTCACTGAATGAGAGTCTGCCAACAATGGCATCAGCAGAAAGCTGGATAATTGTGCACATGTGTGTTCTACACAGGGAACTTCAACACAAATGTACTGAGAGGGGCAAAATAATACCTCGTCTGAACACACTAGAACAAACAAGCATCCTGAAAGGAAAAATAAAAGCAAGCCTAAAAAGGGATTATGTTTTGTGGCAAACAGAGACTGCAGAAAGCAGCATTTCTTTCCATGCTTCTCAGTAAATCATTGGAGGGGGGTGGTATTTCTTTAGCTTTATATACTGTTTCTTAAGCTGCATAATACCATATGTGAAACAACAATTAGAGTAACTTCCCTAATAATCTGAAATACTAGGTGAATAGACATTTTTGCTGATCGTTAAGGCAGACTGATACCATGCTACCAATGTGCATGCTTATTTTAAAGAGAAAAACAAAGAGTTCACATTATATTCTGAAGTGACTCATAAAGTCCATTGTGGGTTTTTATAGTTGTAAAATTCCCTTGGTGAAAATATACATGTTTTAAAATACGACACTCTATTGCTCTCTTGCTTTTCTTAGTCTGATATTTACCAAATTTATCAATCTTTTAAAGAATATGATGCCTGTTTACCTAACTTTTAAAAAGGGTATAGCCTACCACAGGCATAAAGATTCTTTGAAAGGAACTATTTGCAGTTATCTATGATTTATCTTTATGAATTGTGTAGCACAAATCTTAAAAGTTCTTATTAATAAAATCAAACCTGAAGCCAGACATTGGGGTGAATGCTGGAACAGCAGAGAAGCAGAACCAGCTACAGCTTCCTCATCTCGCTAGTTCCTCAGCTGATCCTGTTTCCTAAGGCTGAAAGCCTCTGTGTCCTCATCCAAATGGATCTCAGCTGAACTGCTGCTCAAAAGCCTAAAAGCTTAATAGGCTCTAGTTCCTGGTCCTCATGCCTTACATACCTTTCTGCTTTCTGCCATCACTTCCTGGGATTAAAGGCATGTGTCACCATGCCTGGCTGTTTCCAGTGTGGCTTTGAACTCACAGAGATCTAGAGGGATCTCTGTTTTCAGAATGCTAGGATTAAAGGTGTGTCTGCCACTATTTTCTGGCCTCTATGTCTAGCTAGTGGCTGTTCTGTCCTCTGACCCCATATAAGTTTATTAGGATGCACAATATATTGGGGGACACAATATATCACAGAACTGGAAGATTTTAAAAGGAGAAATGCGGTGCTACCAAGATATCTCAGTAAAGTATTTGCTTTGTAAGCAAGAAAACCTGAATTACCTCCCCAGAATCCATGTGAAAAATCCAGGTGTGGTGCTATACAAGCTTCCAAGGGAGAAAAGCAATCAACAGTTCTCTCCATCTGTAAAGTCTATAGACTACAAAGCTGACCAGCATAGCAAGATGTCCTCAAGAGTGCAATAGTTGCATTTCTATCTTGGAGGCAAACAACAGCTGTCTAGATGAAGTCAAGGCATTCGATAGGAGAGAATTCATGCATAGTACTATAAATGGCCAAGTACTCGTAGCTAGTCACAGACCCTTAAAAGAAAAATCTTCTATTGAAGTGTGATCCTAATGCTCTTATTAATAAAAACCTGGAGTCAGACATTAGGGTGAAAGCCGAAAGACCAGAGAAGCAGAGCAGCAGCCACTAGAAACTTCTTACCTCTAGGAATCCTCAGACCAAATTGGGAGGCAGGGAGGCAAGAGTTGCTGTCTCTACTTGCTGTATATTCCTGTCTCCAACTTCCTAGTGCTGGGATTAAAGGCATATACCACCACTGCCAGGCTCTGTTTCTCTTTTAGACTGGTTCAGTGTCGTGTAGCCAAGGGTGGCCTTGAACTCCTGATCTTCCTGTTTCCTCCTCCCAAGTGCTGGGATAAAAGGTGTGTGCCAACACAGCCTGGCTTCTGTGGGTAACTAGTGGCTAGGCCCACCCTCTGATCTCTAAGCAAGCTTTATTTGTCAGAATACATGTGAAATATCATACAACATTCTACTGTCACTTTCCTAAGACCATATAATTTGTAACTGCATTCTATGTACTTGTTCTTATAATACTAGAGAAGTGTAGCTCTCACTTCTCATCAAAGAAGCTTCTTTTGGGGAAGATCATTATAGAAAACCACACTGGTTAAAATGAAAAGAACAGCTGACCATGTGGTACCCAACCCCAATCGATACATCTATATCACAACTTCTACACCCAAAGGTTAGAAAATTGTGGACTGGAAAGATTGTAGAGTTAGAAGACCCCTATGTCTGCTGCAAAACAGTGTCATGTTTTCTACTTATGCCCAAAAGATATACCCATGAAATCTTAGCAATATGGCTTCCCTAAACAAGATCTGCAAAATGAGAGCATCAGTTGACACGATAGCACGGATGAGGAAATCTCACAAGTTTCCACCCTTAGATACAGAGCTAGGGACAATTAGTGTATGCTGAGAAAGCAAGGATCAGTCTTTCCCAGGGAAGAGGCCTCTGATAGGTTTTTTAGTCATTCCACGTGGTGGTCAGCCCTAAACATATATATGTGAGCAACATTAAATAGACTAGTAAGATTGTATTTATATGTACATAGATGTATATTTATATGTACATACACAATAATTCAAGAACTCATGAATTTGAAAGAGAGGTGGTGGAATACAAGAAGTTGTAGGGGGTATGCTGTGGGATAATGCTTTTGTACACTGGTTTAATAAAACACTGATTGGACAGAAGCCAGGCAGGAAGTATAGGAGGGATAAACAGACAAGGAGAATTCTGGGAAGAAGAAGGTTGAGTCAGGAGATGCCAGCCTGCCATCCAGGGAGCAGCATGTAATAGCACACAGGTAAAGCCACAGAACACATGACAACATATAGATTAACAGAAATGGGCTGAGTTTAAATGTAAAAGCTAGTCAGTAGTAAGCTTGAACTAATGGCCAAGCAGTTTTAATTAATATAATAAGCCTCTGTGTGTTTACTTGGGTCTGAGTGGCTGCAGACCAGGCAGGACACAGAAAAACTTTAGTTACAGGGGTAGAGAAAGGGGTAAAATTTATGTAAATAGAAAACTGATACATGAAATTCTCAAAAAAACCCCAAGATTCATGTTTTAAAAAGTGTCAGGCATGGTGGCACACACTTCATAATCCCAGTGCTCAGCAGGTAATGTAGCTGGAAGTTTTCTTTGGTCCCACTGTGCCCTGAGGTCCTGCTACAAGGTAAGACATGTGGGTGTCTAGTTTAACTAACTAACAAGACTAGCCTACAAAACAAGAATTATTGCATAGCATCACTATGTCACAGAAATTAAGTTGTTTAGCATTTAAAATAACATGTAATAAAGAATACTCAATGAAAACATTCACAGAATATTATCTACCTAATATTTGGCTGTGTTCATGTAATTTATAAGACATGATTTAAACTCTGGTTTATCCAGGAAGAGAGTCACATAACAATTACTCACTTCAGGATATATGAAAATATTCAGCAGAGGGCATGGGGAGATGGCTTAGTAGTTGAGTACTTGTGGCTCACATAATATATATAAAATTCACACTAGGTATTATAATGCATCTGGTAATCAGGTAACATTAATGTAAAGGTAAAGAGTTCAGGCAATTCTAATATTCTTGCATTATTATTCATAAGTAGTAAATGATAATCCCTCCAATGACTGCTGTGGGATGTTCTGTATGGCAAATGTGTTGCTCTGATTGGTTGGTAAATAAAACACTGATTGGCCAGTAGTCAGGCAGGAGGACGTGTAGGCGGGACAAGAAGGAGAATAAAGCTGGGAAGTGGAAGGCTGAGTCAGAGAGTCACTGACAGCCACCACCAGGACAAGTAGCATGTGAAGATGCCGGTGGGCCATGAGCCACGTGGCAAGGTGTAGATTTATAGAAATGGATTAATTTAAGCTGTAAGAACAGTTAGCAAGAAGCCTGGCATGGCCATACAGTTTGTAAGCAATATAAGTCTCTGTGTTTACTTGGTTGGGTCTGAGCAGCTGTGGGACTGGCGGTTGAGAGAGATTTGTCCTGACTGTGGGCCAGGCAGGAAAACTCTAGCTACAAATGACTAACAAAGAAATGTGTACTTTGAGTTATTTTTTTTCTCACCAGAATTTTAGATTTGTCCTTCCCACATATTTTTGCCTATCAGCCTGAATCCTCAGATACATTACTTATTACATATCATTAGGACTCTGATAGAGTTTTACAACTAGTTTTGAATTCTTAGAACTATGTTCTAAGCAAAGGAGTTAACCGTCATAGGACCAGGACTAGAACTCTGGCCAGTATGTAACACCTTTACTAGGAAGCTTGAAAGTGAAATCTTAGCTTTGTTGTATAGGTTTTCTTCATCTCAGGTCACAGAGCTACCATCTCCTTCAAATTTTATCTATCTCCGCCTACTGGGATACCTTTTGAACTTTCTTTTATCAAGGCAGTCATCCATGACTTTCTAATGTGCTGAAAATATCACTGGAGATAATTGTAATGGGAGAAATATGGTGTTTCAGTTATTGTTACCACTTAATCATGAAAGGAAGAGGTAAATGGACAGAATGAAAGGAACATTAAAACAAGGCATAGCATTTATTTTGGTTTGGAAGTGACAAGTAAACAAACACAGCTCCCAAGAAATTCATAGACTTGAAAAACAGTAATGTCTTGAATGAATCTTTGAATGTGGATGAAGATTAGTGCCTGATATGGCTTCTGAAGAAAAGCTAAAGAATGGACATGTTCATTAATCTACCTGAAAATACACAGTGGTAACTTCCCTACAAAAGCTTTCACTTACACTGTGTATATATAAAATTAGAACAAAGCTAAATATCACAAAATGGAGACAAGAGAAAGAAACTCTTATTAGTTGTAATTATTTTGTCTTAATGCACATCATGATAAACATCATCATTTCCATTTTACTCAGGGAAAACTAAGAATCAAAGAGTTAATTATTAAGCTGGGTAAGTGGAAGAGACTTATTTTAAATAGGTGTGTTAGAATGTAGACCCTATATATATTGGAATAGATAGGAAAATAGAAAAGCAAAGTGTAGTCCCATGTATTGGTGTGCTAAAGAATTCCTGTATTACATGGGTTGATCTAGCAAATATATCAGCCAAATTTGAATCAAGATATTGATTGTCAACCAGAAATCTTTGTCTCATCCTGTATTACCAAGTTATCACAAAACTAAGCCATTGGTTATCAGCTATGGTACTTGGTGTAAATGAGGCTAAGAAGTGAAATTAAAGGAGTCCAAAATCAGTGGATAAGAAACACAACTCAGGGAGTCTTATGTGACTAATATGATCATTTCCTATAATGAGTCCATTGAAAATGAATGGATGTGTTATATTTGAATGTGTGTTGTGTGTATATGTGTGTTGTGTGTGTGGTGCGTATTTGCATTTGTTGTATTGTGTGTGGTGTTCTGTATGTGTGCATGTGTGGTATAAATGTGTGTGGTTGAGACCAAGGTTGGATAAAGCACAGGGACAAATAGCCAAACAAATGGAAACACATGAACTATGAACCAATGGCTGAGGGGTCCCCAACTGGATCAGGCCCTCTGAATGGGTGAGACAGTTGATTGGCTTGATCTGTTTGGGAGGCATCCAGGCAGTGGGACCGGGTCCTGTGCTCATTGCACGAGTTGGTTGTTTGAAACCTGGGGCCTATGCAGGGTCGCTTGGCTCGGCCTGGGAGGAGGGGACTGGACCTACCTGGACTGAGTCTACCAGGTTGAACTCAGTCCGCAGGGGCGGGGGGCTTTGCCCTGGAGGAGGTGGGAGTGGGGGGTGGGCTGGAGGGAAGGGAAGGAGGCGGGAAGGGGGAGAACAAGAGAATCTGTGGCTGATATGTAGAACTGAATTGTATTGCAAAATAAAAATAAATTTAAAAAAATGTGTGCGGTGTATGAGTATGTATGTGTGCAGATGCATGATGGTGTATTTGTATATGGTTTATATGTGTGTGTAGTGGTGTATATTTATGTGGTATAGGCATGTGTGGTCTACATGTATATGTGGTGATGTTTATGTATGTACATGAATGTATATGGCATATGTGTGTATATGTGTACGTGCTCTGTGTGTGTGTGTGTGTATGTGTGTGTATGTGTGTGTGTGTGTGTGTGTGTGTGTGTGTGTGTGTGTGTGTTTGTTACAAATGTCTGGTACAAGCACCTGTGCATACCTAGGCAGAGGCATGATTTCCATTGTCTTCCCCTGTTGCTCAGCAAACTACTATCTTGAGACATTTTCATTACCAAATCAGTAGTGATCATTTTGTATAGGCTGTTAGTCCAGAGAGTTTCCAGAATTCACATGTCTCCACTCAACCCCTCATGCTGGAATTACAGATATGTCTTGCCTTTTACAAAGGTGCTTGGAATCCAAATTTATGTTTTCATGTTAATAATGCAAATGTTTTTACATACTGTGTGATCATCATCCCCATTACCCCTAAAGGAAGTATTTTTCATCTCACTGGCTAAGAAAGCAAACATACTCTCTCTCTCTCTCTCTCTCTCTCTCTCTCTCTCTCTCTCTCTCTCTCTCTCTCTCTCTCTCTCTCTCCCAAACACACTCTAATTGACATACACACATATAACACTATTTTTGATAATTTATGTTTTTGAAAGACTTTTTCTAAGATTTTGCTTTACATGGCATCTCAAAACCTGATTATTATCTGACCTCTGGCTTTGGATATGACAGAAAGACAGACAGACAGACTGATAGACAGACAAGCAGGAAGGGAGGAACTATTATAAAAATGTATACATTCATTTTATTTTTGTTCCTAGCTTACATGACCTATGTAATCACTTTGTGTCTATCCCACAGTGATGTTTTATAAAGTAATTACCATCCTGCCTCAAGCAGTACTGACCTGTAGTTATAGCTTAAGTCTAGAGAGATATGCAGTGACATGCCCTGGCACTGAGAGGCCTACAGAGGACCTTATAAAGCATCACAACTTTCCTGTAACTCATGAGACTGAAATTTCTAATGTTGGTTTTGATTTGACTATACAATACTAATAAAGCAATATCTGAGAGTATAAATACCAACTCTTCTCTAGAGAAAGGGTATAAATTATAAACAAAACAAGCTAAAAATTGCTTAGTGAATCTAATAACATTCCAGTATTTTTTACTATAAATAAATATCCATAGTCACACAGTGCATAATTATGAAACCAACTTTTAAGCTAAAGAGTTCAAACATATCTGAGTAAAATGTTTTAGTTAAATACTTAATAAAAGTAAAATAAATATGGTATTGTCTTATAACATTTAAACTCAACTGGAACTACCATCATGAAGTATTTTCATAGCACAAATTCATGTGCACAGGAATGTTCACTGAAGTATAGCTTTTATGGTTTTGTTTGTTTGTTTAATGAGATAGGATCTCATATAACTCCAGCTGGACACAAAATCAATATGCAGCAGTAAATTACTTTAAACTTCTGATTTTCCTGCTACCCCGTTCCCATACATGAACAATAACTGACCAACTGTTTAAAGTATAGTATCAATACACAAATTAAAAAATATGGATTACAACCCCTCATTAGTGACAGAGATGACTATACCTCTATTCAATGGATGTACATGTTTCAGAAGACAGGTCCATGAGAATGACGACAAAAGTCTCCTTGATTTGGCAATAAAAGCATATTAGTTATTAAACGAGTAGAGGGTGTTGAATACACAAATCATGAATACCCAAAGGAAAGTTTTCTTTATAAAAGGAAATTGATTAATAAGTTCATTTCAGAAATTAGGATTGCATATGAACCAGCAATCTGTAGTTTTCTATTTTGCTTGTAATATCTACAATGAGCTTTATTATTTTATAATCAGAAAAATTGTAATTTTCATTTTAGAAAATGTTAAAGCTAAATCAAGAAAGTACTCATTAAAATTTATCATAAGATTTTAATATTTTAATAACATTTTTCATGATTAAATGCTCTGATGATTACAAATTTAGAACCATACTACTTTGCAGGCTATCCTGTTTTTTATACTTAAGAACTTATGATCATGTCCCCATATTTCCAAATATTATTCTGAAAACAATACATTAATGACATTTAGTATTCATTGTCTTATGTCTTGGGTCTTCAAGATTTACATTTCTGATATAGAAAATAATAACATGATATGTTTATGGATTATAGAAAGATGTTTGCCAAATAAATCTCATATGCAATTGTTATGCAGGATTCTTCAGTCAGAGGTAGTAGCTGCCTCTTCATTTTAAAGTCAAGTAAGGCATATTCCACAGTTTAGGATATGAATGGTGATTTTGCTGCAAAATAACAGTACAGTAAACTCAGAAACAAGGATATACACAGAGTAAGCCAATAATCTAAATTGTTCATCTTATAGAATTATATTGTTCTGCTCTTCAACTATCTAACAAGCACTCTTCTGAAAACAATGTTGCCACAGAGTGGCTGGTAAGCCACTTCCTGCCAAGCCTAAGGGCCTGAGTTCAATCCACTGGACCCACACATTGGAAAAAGAGAATGAACTTTGAAATTGTTCTGATGTACATACAACTGCTGTGGCATATAGGTACACTAACTAGCTAGCTAGCTAAATAAGTAAACAAACAAACAAACAAACAAATAAATGTAATTATTATTTCAAAAGACAATACTGGTAATTAATCTTATAGAATAATGCTAATATTAACACATTTTATCTTTATAGTATAATCTGTGATGTAAATACTTTTATTAGCCCTATTCAAGAAATAAATTAAGGCAAAGGGATAATACAGTATCTTAATTTCAGGGTCAGAATATACATTGATGTTATTATCTTCAAAATGATAAGTATAATCACAAAGTATGAGGTTTATTCAAGAACACATTCAGCATGAGATTCATGAGTAGATCCCAGGTGCATGGCTTCCTATGAGTCTTTTCAAACACTAACAACATTATCTAGGTAAATGATGTCATTTTGCATTTAATTCAAGGTTCAGAAAAAAACCACCTCACTAACCCTTGTTTCTGATGACAGCAAAATATATTACATAGAAACATGCACTAAATAGGTTACAAAACCACCACGGATTGCTTTACACATTGTATTCTCTCTGTTACAATGTCATCAAAGCTAAAACAAGCCTAAGTTCACAAGAACCACTCTAAATAATACTCTTATTTCTAGAAAGCAAAAACAGAAATGCTCAGCCATGGACAGTTATTTAGGCAGGAACAATGATCACATGCAATCCTGTATGGGAACTCATGCCTGCCATAGGACAAGGCTGGTGAGTCATATATTAAACACTGCACTTAAGCTGGAAGCTGAACTATGAGAAATGAACAGGTCAGACAGCTGAGCCGCATCCTGCCCTCCTCTCCAGGGCTCTCTTAGGGATGTAATTGCCTGTATAGTCTCATTTTCTATCACCCTAGCCTTTCCTCTTCCCCCCAAAAATCACATGGTTCCTGATACAAAATGACCACAGTGAACATATTCCCTACTCCTTGTCATCATGACTGAATACAGACCGGTAGACACAGTACAGAATCTGGTTGTTTCACACAATCCTTTCCAGAAGATCCCTGGGAAATAACCTGAACATGAAAGGTTTCCTACATGTTAGAATATGGGTTCCTAACTTGTTCCCATGCTTAAAACCAAGAGATATATTTATAGCAGATTATTTCACATATATCCTATATACTCCTTCCTTCCTCTTTGCCCATAACTGTCTAGACATCAGACCCAAAATGAGTGACACCCAGTTCAATATTTTATTAGAAATTATTTTCCATCTAACCATCAATTCTAGTGTTTCATTTTTTATTTTTTAGAATAAGAAAATGATCCTTATAATCCATTAGATGATAGTTTGAATATAACTCTTTACACCATAGACATAATTGCCTTAATTAAAGGACTGTATTGAAGAAAGCAGTAAATCTTTGTATGATCTCATTTTTAATCATGACACCTGCAACCATGTTTGGCTGATTTCTTAAGGCAACTCCAAGAGTTGACACCAGAATCCTGGAGTATTTACAGGCACCGACACACCGATGCTTTGATGATGTCTGCAGAGATGAACTCCAACAGTGCCACTTTCTGACTGTCATTCTGAGTCAGCCAAGCTAATCAGTACTCAGTGCTCAGCTTAGGCTGGACCTGTGAACAAAGAGCCATTTAGAGATGCTGAAATGCATACTGTGGACTTGCCAAACTGAGGAGATTCATCCAGGAGAACATATCTTATTTCAAGAATATAAATGAATTAATCAGTAGGCTTGCCACCCTTTGCCAGAAACATCCCTGATTAAATTTAACGGAGTGAATTTGTGTAATCACCACCAAACTAAGCGCTGATTAAACAAAGGCCTCTGAGCACTAATTCTCCTAATGTGTGGTTTATTTCTGCTCTCTTGTGAAGGGCACACCTTGAAAACTTTGCTGATTTCAATGATTCGCCATTGAGGATTCAGTGTGGATTTTTTTTTCTTAAGGTAGTCCAGTTCATTTAGAGGCAGGGCAATGAATGCATCAGATATTTTGATAAATTCTTACTTGGCCGCCTTGTCACAGGGACACTGGGAGTTCTTGCTACCTTGTAGGGCAGTAGAGAAATCTGTTAATCACAAGATAAGTAGTCAAATAATTTCCTCTCTCCTTATGTTACCAGAGGAGGAGAAACTGCCATGAGATGTTTATTCTAACAACAACACAAAGAACTTAAGGGCAAAACAACAAAGATTGTAGTTTTCTGTATCCCACGCATTTTATCTTTAGATATGCTGTTATCTTGCACTAACAGAAATTACAAAGGAGATACATGGACTATAGAACATGTAGTCAGAGACAGATTTTCTGTCAGTGCTTTGTTATTTTCCTCATAGATAAACAACAAATGATAGGTGATAGATGCATAGATGACAAATACATAGATGGTCGATACTATATGATAGAAAATAGATAGATGTGTAGATAGATGGTAGATAATAGATAGACAGATGATAGATGATATGTCTTAGTCAGGGTTCATATTACTGTGAAGAGACACCACGACCACAGCAACTCTCATAAATGTAAACATTTAATTGAGGTTGTGGCTAACACTTCAGATGTTCGGTCTATTATGATCATGGTGGGGAGTATGGCTGTGTGCAGACAGACATGGTAATAGATAAGTAGCTGAGATTCCTACATTTTGCAAGCAACAGGAAGTGGAATGTGACACTGGGAGAAGCTTAAACAAAAGAGACCCCAAAGCCTTCCCCCAATGACAAACTTCCTTCAAGAAGGCCACACCTACTTCAATAGAGCCACACCTCCCAATAATGCCACTATGAGCTATGGCGGCCAACTACATTCAAACTACCAGAAGACAGATATAGATATAGATATAGATATAGATATAGATATAGATATAGATATAGATATAGATATAGATATAGATATAGATGTAGATGTAGATATAGATATAGATATAGATATAGATATATAGATAGTAGACAGATAATATATGGTGCATAATAGATAGATGATAGGTAGATGGTAGATAATAGATAGAAAAAAATAGATAGATAGATTATAATAGTTACATGAATATATGAACCAATATTAGATGATAGATAATAAAAAGAATACATTAATCAAAATGTAATTCATAAAAGAAACCCACTAGTAGACCCTGGGACCTTAGTTTATCAAATATTCAGCACTCATTGAACTAATTCATGCAACAGATCTCCATAACGACCCAAATTCCTATTCTCATGAAGTATAAAAGTATATATATATATATATATATATATATATATATATATATATGTGTGTGTGTGTGTGTGTGTGTGTGTGTGTGTGTGTGTGTAGATAGATTAAATACAGATAGGTGAGTTATATAGATAGATGCTTTTAAGTACCATGTATATATATATGTCTAAAATGCTTTTAAGTATATAAAAAAGTATATTTTTAGACTTAACAAGGATTTCAAAATCTCTGATACTTATTCATAATAAATGTATTGATTTGCTATTTTTAACTCAAAGAATGAGAATAGAGATAAAGGACACCCTTGCTGCTCTTACCATCCAAAACCAAACCAAAACAACACAAAACAAAACAAACAAACAAAAAAAAACACACTTAGCTAACACTCTCTTTGTCCTGCAGAATGCTAAGGCAATAAATCACTCTTTCAAATTCCTGAAAACATTTCTTCACATCTTCTTCTCTCCTGTAAACCAAGCCCCAAGAATTAACAGCTTCCAGAGAAATTGCTTACTGTTTGGTAAAGGGTATGGATTATTACAGAGATGTAAAGCACCTGTCCTCTAGAATTCTATATGGCAAAATTAAAACCTATAATGTGGCATTTCTAAGGTATATAAGAAAATCCAGTCCTTTTAGACAACAGAATAGTTTACTTCAGAAAGCTATGAGTATTTTTACATAGGTATAGAGAAATTTCTTTTGATAGGGGATGCATGATAGCTAATGGACACTGACATCTTTAAACAATTACACAGATGTTGTAACCATGTCTGCCATTATCTGTGACTACCAGCACTGAGCTTGAACAAGACTGGGCCTGTCATCCATCAATCGTTGATTCATTAGGGACTCACTGATTGCTATCCCACCCTGTTGGGTTATTGGATACTGAGGGAGTCAAGGGGGTCTTCAGATGTGTACCCTCCAGTGAGCCAAGTAGGCTTCAATGGTAGTTCTAAAGCAAGGACAAATAGATAGTCACAGTTATACTTTCAGTGTGTCACAAAACAAAAAGACATTGATGTAGGGGAAGAGAGGGTTGACAGGATAGAAAGGAGATAGGAGAGTTGTGTGTGAGAGAAATCAGAATGCACTGTACAACTGTATTAAAGTGACAAAACACAAGTTCAAGGAAAGTTATTTTAAAAGAGAAAAATTGGAAACAAGGAAGAAATAGATTTGAAGACATAATTATGTCCAGCCCTCCATTTTATGCTTTTAAACAGCCACATTTTTATGAAGTTTTTTAATTATGGCTGAAATACGAATTTCCTATATGACCAGTGGCATGCCTTTAACATTCTATAACTGAAGAAAGGTATCCTATTAGGAACTGGGATGCAATTCAAATACTCTTTTCATTTCTAATGAATATCCCTGCTTTGATTTGTGTACATCATTTTAGAATTTCACAAACCAGCTGTGAAATTGCTGATTTGTCTCGAGTGTGAATTTCATTGTCAGCAAAGAAAATGCCTCTTTGAAAGAGTCCTTTTGCTATGAAGAGAGAAGATATTTATGTTCCTCCTCCAAACACACACAGGTCAGTTCAATGGGAACCTACTTATTCCTTGAGTAAAAAGGCAAGGTTGTCTCAGGAAATGGTTCTTTCAGTAGCTTTTAGGCTACCAACTACTGTCATGCTTGGCACAGGCACCAGGAGAGGAGGTGAATGCTATCTGTAAGAGACAGGCGAAGTTCATTCCTCAGAAACTCTTCACACCCTTGAAAAGGAAATTCCCCTGGCAGAATCTTTGTTTTTGTGAGACAAGACAAATTCATGCCAACAAATGCATTTGATTTTGTTTTATTTCCCTTTAAAATTCTCCAACAATAAATTGGATTTTGGTACTGTTTTTTACATCGAAAGAAAATGAATATATGTTGTTTATATTAATTAGAAGCTCTTTTGGAATTCTGTCATTGAATTCATCCTGGAGAAGTTATACCAAATAAACCCTTAGCCAAACAAATTAATTAATGGGCTGTCAGCTGCTCCTAAGGCCAGTGACCTTCCCCTTCAACAAGGTATCAACAAGGAACCTTCTGAAAATGCTCTATCCAACATTGTAACATTTGTAAAATACTGAAAAGATCAATACTAATTTTTACCAATGAATCAGCTTACATAGAAGGCATTGTAAATTCTTCAACAATGCTCATTAAATGAAACACTTAATATACTTGGTCATAACACATTAAGACTTCTTGGCTAAGAAACATCGGAGGGTCCTCAACTACAGATAACAGCTCTAAACAACAACAAAAATACTTTCAACAAAGTCAAATTTCCATTTTGTGGAAGTAGATTTGATTTTTTTGATATGAGTCACAAAGAAGATCAAGAATCACAAAAATTAGATTAAGAAGGAAAATGAGTAATGAGAAGTATTTTCTTATGTGGTTGTGTAGTGTATATCTCATACACACTTCTGATGTTGATAAGTACTTGCATTGCAGTAGCTACCATAAGAAAAGAACACCACAATGATAAATTATTGACTTCCAAATGACAAAACCACCAGCCTTGGAGTTATTTTGTAATGTGTGGTGGGTATATTGTGTGTATATGTTTCCATGTAGGTATATGCATGTGTGTGTGTACAGGCACATGTACATTTAGAAGTCAGAGGTCAATAGTGGATGTCTTTTTCAATCACTCCCCCCTTTAACAGTTTTTTTTAATTATTATATTTCTTTATTGGGGATGGAGCATGTGTGTCATAATATGCATGTGGTGAGACAATAAATTGCTGTTAGTTTTTCTTGCCACCATTTAGGTCCTGGAGAACAAATTCAGGTGAGTTTTGGGACTGTGTTTTCCCCACTGAGGTATCATACTGGCCAATCTCCATTTTAATTTTTGAGCCATAGTTTGTTATGGAAACTGTAGTCATAGATTGGCTACTCCAGCTGGCCTGCCTACCTCATCCCAATGCTAGGGTTACAGATCTGTTCTGTCACTCCTGGCGTTCCTTTTCTTTCTTTCTTTTTTTTTTGTTTTTTTTTTTTTTTGTTTTTCAAGACAGGGTTTCTCTGTGTAGCTTTTCACCTCTCCTAGAGCTCATTGGTAGCCCAGGCTGGACTCAAACTCACAGAGATCCTCCTGGCTCTGCCTCCCAAGTGCTGGGTACTTCTGGCTTTTCCATGAATACTTTACTAATAGCCATTTCTACAGTCATATATATATATATATATATATATATATATATATATATATATATATATATAAAATTTGAAAAGAGTTTTCATCTTTCATCTATTTCACACTATTTTCACAAAAATACCACCTCTATTGCACATTTTCCATGGATAATTATTTACTGTCCTGGTATTGCCACTATGGAAAGAATTAGTCACATTAACTACGTATGGATAGCTCTTACTCCAAGTGTAGTCAAAATGCACTAGGCAAAATTCTTTTTTAAATTTCTTTTTTGAAATTTAGGACATATTAAAATTCATGATTATTATTATTGTTAATTCTTCCACAGACAGGAGTTTTAACTGTGTTCATGGCTACAGGATTAAGGAATGTATTTTTTAATTCATGCAGCAAAATTGGCCATTTCACTACTGGGAATGACTGCAACAGCTTGCAATCATGGGACCAAGGTTCTTTTACGGCCAAACCTTGATCCATGATATTAGAAAACATCATAACCCCTGTGGGCTAAATATTTTAACTCTTAAATGAAAGAAACTGTAGGTTCCTGTCTTGATGGACTTTCTCTGGTAGCCAAATGTAACATCACTATTTGAAGTAATTTCAGATCTAATGAAATAGATATAAGGAAGGAAATTCCACTCAAAATAAAATAAACATGGAATGGCAAATAAAATTCTGTCTTTCCCATTCATGAACCTTCACAACCTACTAAATAGGAGAATCATGCATTTCTCATGTTATATGCAACAGCATCACACAGGTTATAAGGAAATGTCAATGCGGTGAGACATACCCTTTGTTTTCAGTCAGAACCTACATGGATTGTTTCCTTTAGCCCAGCCTGAAGAATCTGCTTCTCTGACACCAAGCTTCAGAAATTTCCCAGTGAGCTCTAGCAGAATTTCCTCAGTGAAAAAATTTTACAACACCAAATGAATCTGGAAAAGAGAAAAGAAAAGATTTTTTTAGTTTATGACGCAAATGAAGTTGGGAAGAAAAAGAAAATTCTGTAGAAAATTTGTTTCAGTTGAGGATACACAGTAAAAAAATGGAAGAAGTATTTTAGATAGCTCTCTTGCATTATTTTATATACTCCATGGTGAGTTTCCAAAAAATGGAAAATGGTGTAGAAGAAGACCTGGAAATACATTTTGATTCCACATTAAAAGTGAAGAAGAAACATACAGGGAAAAGTGAAAACCTGACTGTGGGGGAAAAAAGAGCATTTTTTTCCAGCTGGAGAAAAACCTGGTAATAAGTACAGACAATGAGATTTGTGAGACATGCTACAAAGGGCATGGAAGATGTAAGTGGGCAAGTCAAGTGAAGATGACAGCATCTTTGGGACTTATTAGATAAAAATAAAATCTTTTTCAATGTTGAGTCCCCCCACATATCGATCCTCAGTCAGATTTATCTGATCACTTCTGACAATAATACAAATGGAAGATGTCCAACCATTCTCGATATACACCATTCTGTCAGAAAGTTAAACGGACTTGTACATTAGTGGGAGAAACCTCATTGAAAGGGGAGAACAAGAGCATTCTTGGCACTACTTCTTCTAGTCTATATAAATTCTGAATTTTTTGAATGTACAACTCCACAGCCTGGAATAGTTGGTACTCAGACTTCTATCCCAGATGGTGAATGTAACAAATTAAATTCAAATAAAATTGCAGAAACTTCTTGAGAATAAGATTCGCAACAACCTTCTCCATGTTCAATGCCCTGCCACCAAAGCCTTTCAAAAAATACTATAAAAATGTATCATTTTTTCTCTTTTTTCCACTTTAATGTGTATAGTAATGGGTGTGGTATGGCATGCATATGTTTGTATGCATGCTTGCATATATACAGGCACAAGGATATGTGCTTGTTCATGTGAAGGCCTGAGATTGGTATCAGGAATCATCGTTGATCAGTTTTCCACCATCTTCATTGAGGCAGGGTCTCCCAATCAAAGAGAGCTCACCAATATTGCTAGTCTCTTTATTCTGCTCGTTCTGAGTTTGTTGGGTCACTATACCCACTTGGCCTTTAGGTAAGATCTGGGGTTCTGAATTCCAGTCCTCATGTTTGTGCAGCAAGTACTTGAACACTAACTCCTCATCAAAGCCCTATAAAGGTGCTATTTTTAAGTCAACCATGGCAGTGCATGCCAGTAATCCAAGCATGTGAAAGGCAGATACAGGATGGTCACTACAAGATCAAGACACACCTGGTCTACAGAGCAAGGTCTTGTTTCAATGGAGGGAGATAACATGGGGATAGAGAGAAACCTGGTACTAGGAAAGTTGGCAGGAATCCCCAAGGATGACCCCAGTTTGGATTACTAGAAATAGTAGAGAGGGTGCATGAACTGAACTGGCTGGTTCCAGTGATCAGATCAGTGAATACCCTAACTATCATCACAGAGATTTCTCCAATGGTTGATGGAGGCAAATGCAGAAATCCACAGTCAAACACCTAGAAATGGGGTTATTTCATGGTCAGGTACAAACCTATCACAAGGCAATCTCCCAGGAATCTACATGGATGATCCCAGTTAAGACTCCTAGCAATAGCAGATAAGTAGCAATCTGAACTGACCATCTCCTGTGACCAGGTAAGACTTGAAGTGGAGGGAGTGGGAAACCAACCCAGCCACATAACCTTTGACCTACAGTCTTCCTGCCTATGTGATATGCTGGGATTGGTTCCTAGCCCAATTGTTGTCAGAGAGGCTTCATCCAGTAACTGATGGAAACAGATGCAGACCCACAGCCAAACATTAAGCAGAGCTCAGGAAAACCTTTACAATTTCAAAATCATTTAGATGGTAATTTTCTTAATTCAATGGGGGAAGTTCTTAACCATAGATCATTTTGTATTCTCTAGAAGGTAAAACATTTGGCAGTACCCAAAATATTTTTGGTTGTCACGCAAAGATATATGTTATATAGTGAAAGAATGATGGGCTTTTGATGAAGGAAGTTGAAAGTAAATTATCTAATTGGTAGTAGGTTCACAAACATTAGAAATCTAATATAAAACAAACATGAGCATGTCTGATGACTAAACAGATAGGAAAATACTTTCTAGCTGTTCTGTCATACAATATTTTATCCTAAAATACACTATTTCATCCAATAACTACTTAGGATTCCCTGTAACTTATTGGAAATAACTTTTTAAATGCTTACTGAAAAATATCCCTGCTAATATTCAATGAAGACACTCAAATCAAAATATCAGAATGTAATAAGACATTATCAACTATGCAAAAATAATTGAAAATGTTGAATTAATAAATCTTGGCACATATGATCAAACTGACTTCATTAAAGATGAGATTAGCAATAGAAAGTTATATTCTACCTCAAGGAAGTACTGTAATTAAATAAAAATTACTGCGGATAGGTCTTTGGCAGTGAATTTATCAGATGAGAGATAAAGGAAATTGTAGACATAGTCAGGTGGTAGAATGGTGGTTGTTTTGCTTTTTTGTAGACTAAAACAAAGTGTTGCAAACTAATTTCTCTTGTTAGGACTCAAAACTTAAGCCACTAACTGCTATTAAAATGTGTGTGTGTGTGTGTGTGTGTGTGTGTGTGTGTGTGTGTGTGTGTGTGTGTAGGAAGTGTTTCTTATGGAACAATGTAACAGCTTACTATATGTGGCAGCAGGAAACTTTAATGGACTGACAAATGAAGTTAGTTCATCAATGACACTCTACAAAGTAGATTGAAAAAAAACATAGGGTACCCAGTTTACTAGATAATTTAATTGTAAAAGTGAATCTAGTCATTCCAGACTCTAAGCATGCTCTATATATTGTAAATTACTTAAAACAGTCATTTATAGTGCTCAGAGCAATTGGGTCAATGCTGGCTATGTTTTGATTCTCTTCTTTCAGACAGCATCTGTTCTTCTTTTGTGACTATAATAGTCTCTAATGGAAATGTAAAGCTAAGTGTTGTTTTAAAAGAAGAAAGCAAGTACAAAACATTTCTTGGGACAATACGGCTTTCTAATTATTTTCAACAAATGTCCTGATAACTTTAGAAAGGAGCAAATGCTCCATGGAGTTTTAGAAGTCAAAGTACTTGATCATCAAATATGACTCTCAGGGGAGTATACATTTGAGGGACCTGAATATTTATATCACCTTTCTGAGCATTTCCATTTTTTCTGTAGAGTGGGATTCTAAACTATTAGCTATGTAAAATACACAGTGTGGGGCCCAAACTGTGCACAGACTCCATTGTAAAGTTCAAGGGTTAAAGTTGAAATGATTGCTTATGAGCCTAGTATTATTAGAACAGCTATTCTTTCACTTCCAATGAATCACTTTAAATATGTTTTATTTTCTTTACCTTGTTCACATTTATGTAATATAATTCATATAGTCCATAAAAATGCAACCAAGGTGAGAGAAAAGGGTAAGTTTTTTTTTATGATTTGTACACAATTTTATAAGATTTCAGAGAAGGAAACATGTTTAAGACATCTTTAAAATTATTTATAAATAAAGTAACAATATCTCAGAAGACACACAAAATGGCATAAATAGCAATTTAAATTTTTTTCTTTTTTTTGTCTTTTATAGAGACAGGGTTTCTGTGTGTAGTTTTGGTGCCTGTCCTGTATCAAGCTCTATTGACCAGGCTGGCCTCGAACTCACAGAAATTCGCCTGCCTCTGCCTCCCAAGTGCTGGGATTAAAGGCATGTGCCACCACCACCTAGCCAAAATTTTTAATAATTTTATGGGAAGCCACTTGAAAATAAATTGTTTTATTTCTTACTGAAATCATCACATTAAGTTTTAATAAAAGATTATAAATAATATATTTGTCATTAAGTCATGTTAGAGAAAAGTAACTTTAATCATTCCAAGAGACCATTATTTAATTTCTATGTCTTCAATCATGAAATTGATGCATCTCCAACTTCTACTGTATGCCAAATAATATCATGATCCCTATAAATATAAACATAAACATAGACAACATGAAATATTCCTAGCCACTTACACACATAATTGATTTTAATTAATTTGGGATAAAATAAATAAAGATAAATAATTAAAATGGGTTTTTTAAGGTTTATTTAATTTGTAATTATGGGTAGGGTATGGGTGTGGGTTTGTATATATGTGAGTTAAGGTATCCCTCAGAGTCCAGGGGAGGGCATCAGAACCTCTAGAGCTGGAGTTACAGGCAGCTTTGAGCCATTGACTTGGGTACTAGGAACATAATTCTGCAAAAACAGTATATACTTTTGACCACTGAATAGTTTCTCCAGTCCCATGTTTGCTTTTTAATTACACAAAATACATTGGTTGAAAATAAATACATCAACCAGACAATTGAAATGGAAAATGGTCTCTCTTTTTAATATTTATGCTTTATGATGGTGCTTCAGTAAAGCTACCAAGTTTATCTTTTAATATAAATCTTGCTAGACAGGGAACAGAAAAATATGGATCCTGAAATCATTATACGTTATGAACTAAAAATAAATGATACTAAGTGAACTTGAAAAGGAGGTCCAGGGCTAGGTGTTTCATGGTAGATCTCCTGTATGGTACCCTCAAGGCCGTGGATTAGAGACTCAAAATTACAAAAACATGCAGATAAACATAAAAGCAGGGCAATTCATTTTAGAAATATGCCTCCACAAGAACCCCCCTCTCACTGTTTTATAACTAAGTTAAATTAACTAGTAATATTTCATTTCTTTGCTATTCAAGGACCTCTAAATGTAGCACAGCAATGAATCGATGAAAAAGTGAAGTGAAGAACAAATTCCTCTCTTTCATCTTCTTTTGAAAATCTTATCAATGACTGGTTATGCAAATGTATATGCTACATGTAATGCTATAGCCTTGGAAGTTTTACTTTTCTTCCTAAACCCTACCTTCCAAGGAATTTAGAGAGTTCAGAACAAAAATATGCACACACACACACACACACACACACACACACACACACACACACAAGAAAATCAAAACTGAGGAAAAAAATCTCTAAACACATACCCACACATTCACTTGGTACCCTCTTAATGTTTCTGTTGTTACTGAGCAATACTTTGGGAATATAATGCCAATGGCTTATATTAGCATTCCTGGAGCAAATGTTTAATATCCTAGGTGGCCATGCTCAACTTCCCAAATGTTAAATGATTCTATTACAAATTGCTTGTGGCACATTCAAGGTGTAAGAGGGAATTAACACCAAGTCTATAGGACAGCAATTGCATTATAAAAATGGGCCCGGAAAGTCTGCATTTCTTTAGCTTCTTTTCTATAGTAAGAAGTAGGATTTTTAATATGCTTTCGAAAATATCTCGTTATACTCTGTAGATAAGCAACAATAATATTAACATTATAATGTAGACTAGCTTTTACTTTAATAAAAAGGAAAAAATTGGGTTTCATTTTAAACAATTCCATTAAAATAATCTCTTCTTTTATTAACAGCTAGAATAAAAACAGTGGAAGTTACAATTCTAAATTACTAGGAATTATACTGATTATTCAATGTTAGGTTCTGAGTCCATGATTACTATGTGCTGTTGTTTTCATTTAGGACCTGGCAAGGTTATAATTTGAGCCCTATTTGTATTGTATTTGTTTGTACGACGCTGAAATTGGATACAGCATATGTGCATCCCAGGCTCACTTTCTCAAAGTGAGATAGACCCATATCTTGATATAAATTATGGTATGGTATTTAAATTATTTAAGGGATAATTTTATCATGTTTCTAATATTAGCAATACAGTCAAAAAGTCAAAAAGCACACAGCAAAGACTCAATGTAAATTTCCTCATTATCATGATTCCAGTGAATTTGGTTGCCTCTATTTCCCACTGTTGGTATCACCTTGAACTATAAACTCAAAACTATAAGGAGATCAGAAATATAAAATTAGGATAAGAACAATAATTAGTGATATAATACTAGTGCTCTGTGGAAGTTAGAAATGTGAGAAAGGCCCCAAGATTGCTGCCAGTTTGACATTTTGTTTTTACTGAGCAGTTGCCTCTGACCAACTCGGATTTCACTTCTATGAACTGGCTGCATGACAAAGGTAATTGATGATTCTGAGGGTTGAAAAGTGAGATGTTCCTGATTGATTGTGATCTAATTTGATGAACTCTTAAATGAGGATGCTCAGACTCTTGAAGGTAGCATATCACACTGTGTTTTCTCCTCTGTTGAAGAACTGCAACAAGGAAATGTATTATGCCTATGGAAGGAACACGAGAATTGAGCAGCCTCGGGGTGCCAAGAAAGTCTGACCTTGCCTGGCTAGGACATGTCACCATCCTCTGACCCCAGTCACCAAGAAATGAATGATTCCAACAACCTATGGGAAACTGAAGACACATTTTCACCTAGTCAAATGGAGCTTCCTCATAAGAAACAAGTCCATCTTGATCTTAACATTGTGAAACATTAAGTAGAGGGCCTATATGCAGTAGAACTTCTAAGATTATAAATGTTGATTATTGAAACCCCTTTATTTGTAGTAGCCTGTTAAAAAGCAAAAAGTTCCTAATGTAGACTTAATATCACTTACTCACTTTTCTAGAGCAGATACTGTGCTAAGATTTGTATATTTCTTTCCTATTTAATTTTCAGACTGGACTGGTATGATAAATACTATTTTCTATGTGTATGTATGTGTAGAATTTGAGTGTATTTTTGTGTGTTGTGTGGGTACATGGTACTTATGCATATGGAGGCCAGGGGTTGACCTTAGATAATGATCCCTCAGTATTTTCTTAAACTTTTTTGAGACAGAGTCTCTCTGAGTCAAGATATCAGATATTATTTAGACTGGGTGACCAGCAAGCTCCAGAGATCTGATTGTCTCTGTCTTCTTCCTCGAACTGCATTACAGATGTGTTCTGTGGGATGGTCTGTATGTCAAGTGTGTTGCTGATTGGTCAATAAATAAATTACTGATTGGCCAGTGGCCAGGCAGGAAGTATAGGCGGGACAAGGAGGAGAATAAAGCTGGGAAATGGAAGGCTGAGTCAGAGACACTGCCAGCCGCCACAATGACAAACAGCATGTGAAGATGCCGGTAAGCCACGAGGCATGTGGCAAGGTATAGATTAATAGAAATGGGTTAACTTAAGCCATAAGAACAGTTAGCAAGAAGCCTGCCACGGCCATACAGTTTGTAAGCAATATAAGTCTCAGTGTTTACTTGGTCAGGTCTGAGCGGCTTTGGGACTGGCGGGTGACAAAGATTTGTCCTGACTGTGGGCAAGGCAGGAAAACTCTAGCTACAAATGGGCAACTCTACATCTAGCTTTTTAAGATAAATACTATTGTCAATTTCATTTTATATGTGAAGTAAAGACTTAACAGTTAAACAAAGTGAAAATAAAAGTGATAGATGAAATTTCAATCTTTATTCAACTGTAGAATTGATAGTCTTAACCACATTATTATACTCTCCTTTGGAGAAATAACTATAAAGCCTCAATTCAGAAAACTTGGGTTCTGGTACAATTTGATTATGAGTTATCTATGTATCAAGACAAAACATCAAATATTTCTCTCCCTTCCTAAAGTATTAACTGAAAGACTATTATATCATTCCAATTCCCCCCAAGTAGGTTTGTTACATGAGATATAATCTTCACACTTTTAATTGGACACATATCAATGAATATGGCTATATATAAAAAGGCAAATTACAAAGGCAAATTATATAATACCTTAGTTGACCAAGTAAGCCACCTTTTTCTTTGAGTGCCCAAGACCATGTTGAAAATAACAATATTTCAGGGCAATGCACAAAGTGCTAGAAAAGGATTAGAAAATACTAAGAGTTAGCTTATTTTAAAATCCATCCATCCACTGCCTTAAATCCATTTCTGGCAAACATCCCAGCCAAAGCGGGAATTGAAAATTATTCAAAATCCCTCTGCAGGGATCTTGAAAGAATTCTAAAAGTGGGGCTCAATAAGAACACTCATTATGTAGGGGATAAGGCATAATACTACTCCTCAGTTCTTCCAAAGAAAATATCTGTGGCAAGGGCACACTGTGGTACGGGGGCAGGGAGGGAAAACCATGATGGGATGAGGCAACAGCCGCTCCCTGCTTTATATTCTGAGGAGGAAAATTCTCTGCAGCTCATTTCTTTTCAGATCATTGGATTTCAGCTGCATGTTTTACTAAGGCCCCTTCTTCCTCTCTGCTCTCAATTCTTTGCTCAACCTATGCCCTTTCAAATGTTTCTCCTAAATCTCCATGGACATCTGAACTGGACTCTCTCTGAACTTCATGAACCAAATTTTGCCAACTCTTATGAGTTCTATAGCCCCAAATAAATAAGTCTGTTTTCCTTACTTATCTGCTGTCTTTTGAAAGCTCTAACCTGGAAAGTATTTTTTACATACTTGTATGAACATCACCTAGAACAGGCATATTCTCTGATCTCAGTAGCAACAAGACTGACTGTATGTGACGCCCTATGTGGAATGTCTGTTGGATGTAATACTGCATGCTTATCATGATTTGACTTTTTGTTTTTCATTGTATTCTTTTCTCTTACAAAACAGCTCATCTAGCCTTCTAAATCACAGTAGTGTCAATAGCTCGCTTTGTCTTGGTTATTGAAACTCTTCCACAGTATTTAAGGTAGTTCTCTTAGACAACATTGGGGATGCCTTTGTTTTCAACAGCAACTTTCAGTCACATTAGTAAACGCCTTGTGTATTTGGAGGGTCCAAAGGAGTTCCTTAAGCATCTGTAGCTCTTCTCATTCATAAACAAAGTTGTTTTTAAAAGTATCCCAAAATTTCCTTTGTGTTTCACCACTCTAAACCAAGATGTATAAATAGGTTGCAATGTGCTGTTTTATGTTGTCAGAGAATACACATTTGTTCTGCTACTTTAACAGACTTTTCCCTTTTCCAATCCACCAAGTGGCTATTTCAGTGTTACCCTAAGAGAGTGCTCAAGCTTATCATCCAGACTTCTAGATATGATGAATGGCAAAGACCAAATCACATTTGTTAAGGAAGCAGCCCATATAAAGCTTGTAGAGCTTTGATTGATCATGTTTACTGAATGGATATAAATATTATTGGTTTTTAAAATGTATTTGGAGGTGATTAGGTTTTGTTTTCTTTTCCTCTTTGAAAATGGCTATTTCTAACCAGCTTACATGAAGCACTGGAATAAATCAGGAGTTACTGGTGACGTGACAACAGAATTGGTTGCTTTGTTCTAGAATGTGATGAAATATAAAATGGTATGCCTATCAGTAAACCTGCAATAAGTGATCTCTTTTTCATGGCTGCTGGGTTTCCTGAATTATTTATGTATTCACACACACACACACACACACACACACACACACACACACACACACACACAAATTGGATAGATAAACTAAAATGCCTGGCTTTAACACTAAAGCCACACATTAATAGGTTCTTTTCTTATCTCAAGTATGTTTTATGGTCCTTTATAAGTAAATCTAAGGTTCATGCATATATCTAACAATTAATTATTACTAAGTGGGTATCTCTCAATCTGGGATGAAGAACATACATAGGTGAGCAGACTACAGCACTGAAATCTTCAGTCCTTGCTCTTATTGTTGTCATCCCAACATGTGAAGATAGACATTAAAGAAGGCACATATCACATCCCAGATGGTAATGGGTACCACCAGCAATGGGAGAGAGTAGATGCAGGTAAGTATGGAGAAACTTCTAGAGATGAAGATAGAAAAAGGCTCCTTGTTCAGATGGCAATTGAGTAGATTTGCAAACCACTGAAGAAACAATATATTCAGATTTTGGGAGAAAAGCAACAAAGGAAAGGAGAAAGTGTATCAGTGTCAAAGAACTATAGTGAACATTAAACATTAACACAAGACAATGCCCTCTGAAAGCGTTAAGACATCACATCTTCTAAAACCATGCTTTCTGCCACATCATGACTAGACATGGGTTCCTTTTTGTCCATCAGACATAATTTATCATGAGATGACACTGCAAAACTCAAAATTACTGTCATGGCTCAGGTAATACAAATGAGAAACTTGGCATCATTTACTACATGGTTCAATTTTAGAGCTACTTTATCACAGGGAATACAGTCTTTAGCAATTTCCTTCTTAATCTAAAAAGATACTTAATGTGACAAGAAACTTCCAAACCCAGACTACAACTCAGCTCAAATAGAAAAATAGCAATTTCCCCTGTAAAACTGATTTCAAAATGATCATCATCCATCACCACCATCATCAGGCACATGGGGCAGCTCCTTTGGCAGCATTATTTTAAGTACATATTTGACTAGATGACAGCTTAACCTTCTTAGGGGAGCATAGTCATCTTTCCTCACACATCAGCCAAGCACAGACAAAACACATGTAAGCAAACATAAAAACAAGCTTTTGTCTGATTTCATAAATGCACAACGGCATGTGAGGATTTAATAGATGCTTAGATTGTTTTCTTTTCAGCATTAAACAGTTCATACAGCCCAGTGAAGACTGCCTATCTCAAGGGTTATTGCAGGCATTACATCAATATGAACTTACCAACATAATTGACTGCATGTTAGGTGGGCAGAAAGGTTTCCATATGTACCATATTCCAGAGAAACTAATTCCTCTGTGTAAATTCTGTAGACTCAACTGGCATATGTCTTGTATGTAATTGCTACACTCCTTCCGCATATGATGCTCAAACTTAACTAACCCCTTGGTGCTGACATCCATTTCACAAGACTTTTATATCTCCATGTGTACATTCACACCTCTCACTCCACATTCATTGAATAGCTTTACCACCCTTAGGTCCATATGCCAGCCATACTTTAATGAGAAATGCAATTCCTTTCCATTCCAGGAAGCTTACAATGTATTGCTCAGAGACAAATATTTTACCTCTCCTCCGACTTCCTATTAGTCTTTGTCTATGACTCTTTTAGTAAAGCAGTATGTATTCTACTTGTGTTAGATTCATTAGATGGTATCCCAGTTTTGCTTTTGATAGTTAAAAAGTTGTGAGATGTTGTTAAAATCTTAAAATTTTACTCCACAACACTATAATGTTTATAAATATTCATATAGAATGTGAAAATACCACTCATGGTGATTATGATGGCTCTTGGGTGAATAGCTCAGGTAAAAGATGTGTTTTCCATTATTCTGAACCTCACTGTAGGGCAGAATGGATGGGAGCTCACAATCATCTGTAACTTCAGTACCAGAGAATATAATGTCTTTTTCTGACCTCTGAACACACCAGCCACACACAGGGTACATATACAGACATGTAGGCAAAACACATACTTATGAAATAAAATAAATAAAGCTAAAAAAATTAAAACAAAGTTCCACATAAATAATTTGGATTTTTAGAAAAAAATCTGTAATGACAAAACCAGAAGAAACATCTTAATGTTATTAAATATCTGTGCGTCTTTGAAGTTTTCCATCACACAATTATGATAGTATGTTCAGCCAAGATTGCCTACATTAAAGCAAAGGAGCACATGAATTGCTCTCAGACAATAATGATTTCACTTTCCCAGGATATTTCTTGTCCAAACAGTTCTGTGCTCAGCCTGAAAAACAAGTGTGTCAATGAATCACTTTATTCAGAAAACTCAAGACTCACACATGGATGAGCTCCTGACTTTCATAAATTTGGGTTATTTAAAACACAATCATATTTCTAGGACTTTCTTTCTTCTGTCAACCCATGTATTAATTGTTCTACCACTGGTAACTCAAGAAAAGTGGAACCATTTGTAAAATAAAGAATAATTAAGCCCTTAAAAAACTATTTATGAAAGCCACGTATAGAAAAGTCTAAACAGTGGTTTTGTTTTTCAAAAGAAATTAAATGACAGAAAAAAAGAGAAACACTGTTCCTGTTAAATGCTTGCTTTCAGAATAAGAGGTATCGGAGACTCTTTCACCATTATTTCCTCAACTAATAGTATACTGTCCAGATTACAACCAGCTGAATAAGTCAACTGTTGAATGACTATAACCACTGTACTACATCTTGAAAATACCATGTCAAATATTTGGGAGGGGGAGCTTGGTTGCAAAATGAGAATTCTGAGATATGGCACTAAGTTGTGGGATAAATGTGAAGAAATTATATCAGTGCTGCTAAAACAATTCCTGGCATAAATTATTTACTACTGGGGTTCAGGTACTATTAAGTCATAAAACACTATGAAATATCAATACAACTGATACATATTGTGATACAATGGTTACAGGTGGCAGAAAGAGATACCATTTTTATAATATGGCACCAGTGAAATTCAATTAAGAAGATGGTAGATTAAATTGCAAAAAATTCACCATAGAATACTTTTCAAAAGAGAAAATATGTGCATTAATTTTATTGTCTTATATCAAAATCATAAGAGTTGTAAAAGCATGTACATGGTACAACTCCAAGGCTCATTGTTCCTATTTTAATTGTCTCAGTGACTGTATTTTTGAGGAACAGCTACAGCATTCACCATGTCATGTGAACTGTCAGGAAATTAATTAGAGGAAGGACAATCATCCTCACAGTATGTACACTTCATCATTGCTTTTCTTGAAAATAAGAACCATCACCTGGAGCCAAATGAATTGTAAAATTTCCCCACCTGCCTGTTCCATTCACCTTCTTATTGCCACAACCACCTGGCACCATGAAGCTACTCATAAAGTGTTCAAGTGTGTTGAATACTGCATCAAATGTGTCTGTTTTGCCAAAGCACCACTCCTGAAATAAACATGTGATACACCCAGCCCATTTTCTCCCTAAGTAACAAATACAAGATTATCTTCCATGACATAAATACTTGTAAAAAGATGTTGTGTGTGATACTGGTTACCAAATGATGTTAGAGGACTAGATTCTGCCCACCACATCAAGGAATACTTATATTTAAAACACTGGTGGATTTTCTTTTCAAGTTGCCACAGAATATTTAGTAAAAATGTAGACACTGTATATATGTAGTGTCTATTATTTCTCAATGTATTGGCCCTCAGAAAACTTAATAATTATAATATATGAGGCAGGTTAAACTTTGTTACATTTTGAACAAAAAGCAATGTGTGTTTGTGTGTGTGTGTGTGCGTGTGTGTATGTGTTTGTGTTGTGTGTTTATGTATGTATAAGTGCACATGTTGGTGATTGCATGTGGAGGCCAGTGACCAACTATATCATTCCTTTCAAGCTGTCCTGTGTGTCCTTTGATATCATGTCACTCACTGACATGGAACTTACAAGTAAGACTGGCTGGCTAATGAGTCTCTGTATTCTCGTGTTTCCACCTTTCCAATGCTAGGATTACAGGTGTATACCACCCTGACTAGATTTCCATGTGGATCCTGGTGATCATACACATCTAGAGATACAGTTATTTTCATAGATCTACTGTAGTTTTTCAGATTCAGCATGCAGACTACAGATTGCCACAATTTCTTGACTTACCTTTGCTTTGCTTCATGTTTTCCACTCTCCTAGGCACCTGCTCTAACTTATCTATTTACTCACTTGATTTTTATCATTTCCTCTTTCTAAACTAAGATTGTCCCATGTGTATATTATCCAACACATATACATGCACACAATTTAAAATATTCTATAAACAATAGTCAGGAGGCAGAGGCAGGCAGATCTCTGTGAGTTCAAGCCTGGTCTCCAAAGTGAGTTCCAGGAAAGATAAAAGCTACACAGAGAAACCCTGTCTCAAAAAAGCAAAAAAAAAATTAATTATGAAATTAAGTATAATGATATATTTTATTGAAAATATATACAAAATATTTCAACAGAGAAAATGTAAAACCTTAGTAAGATATTTCTTGTTATTTTTCTCTACTTAATCTTTGATATCTGATGTGCATTTTGTGCATGCAACATGCAGTGCTTTAAACACTCATTTATGGCTCTTGCTGTTGCTCACATAACATTAGTAGCCACCATACTAAACACATCTTGAACACATATGTAATTCATGAACAACTCATTAAAATTCATGATAATAAATGAAAAACCCATCAGTCACTAAATGAGGTTACTTGGACATATCTTCCTTTAAAGTAAACTTTTAACAAACAAACAAAAGAGCTTTTATTCCCAGTGTTTTCCTATGAACAACTGTCATATATAACAGAATATCATAAGAACACAATATCATAAGAAATACCTGTAGTAATTCTGACTCTGTTGAGGAAAGAATAAACAATGATCTTCTATGTTTTCATTGTGGATAGCAGCCTCTGAAAAGTCTACATACTAAATGCTTGGTTCTTAAGGCAGAAAGATTAGGAGGTTCTTTGGATCATTAAGCTGTGGAGCCTACTGAAAGTTCATCAGGTCATTACCAAATCAGTCCTTGATAATGTCATTGGGGTCTTGTTCTTCCAGCTATATGTGGATACTCTAAGGTACATCAATAATTCAGAGATACACAATGGAAATTCTGAATGCTCTGATCTATAGCATTTCCCTTTTAACTATTTTAACTGAATTTTTAGATGGGTATGCACGATCCTACATAAGCTATCCATAGTATATCTTTTCCCACCAATTCTGTTATATGTGATTTTAAACTTTCACATGTCCATACTTAGACAATACTGGTTTCCTCTATAAGACATAATATTCTACTGTCCAGTCAAACCTGATGATCCTTTATTATTTTTCCAAAATCTGCTTTTGTTAAGGCCTTTCTCTTGACAACTTCCCTATCTATCCAAGGCAATACTGACTTTCCTTTTTAGTCAGTATCCAGTGCTTTGAGTAATCACTGTATTTTTCCTTATTTGATGAGAGTAGGGAATGTCTTTGAGAAAAGATTTTCATACGCATTCTTATATAATCAATTTTTACATTCAAAATGACATACTGAATGGTTTATTTTGATTGAGAATAAACAAATTGAGGTATATGAGACATATATATTTCCATTTGAACAAATAACATATGATACATTCTTAAAAATGAGTGATCAAAGATTGAAAATTTCTGCAGGTTTTATTCTTTTTAAAAAGGAATTATTTTTCTTTTATAGATCTGTAAATAATGTGTGTAGTGGGAGCGGACGTATTGCAGGTGTCCATGTATCTATGCAAATGATTGCAGGTGCCATGAAAGTCAGAAGCAGCATCAGATTTCCTAAAGCTGGAGCTACAGGTTGTTATGAGCCAGTTGATATGGATGCTAAGAACTGAACTCAGGTGCTCTGCAAGAGAAATTAGGTGCTCCTAGTGGGTGGGCATCTTTCCAATCCCTACATATCTTATTTGTAACCCTTCAATATTTTCAGTGTGGAAAGGTATATGAAATATTTGAGTCAGCCAATTTATAAAGAAAAGGGGTTAATTCTCAAAATTCTGAACATTCCAGACCAAGATCAGGGAGTCCGTGGCTTTTGACCTCAGAGAAAGATAATTATTGACCATGCTGGAGTGTGTGGCTAGGAACAAACCACTGCATCATAAGCCAGGCAACAGAGACAGCCTTAAGGGTATGTGGACAGATGCAAAAATCACAGAGTCAAAAAGGGGAAAAAGACAGAAAGAGAAGAAATTGAAAGTGAAATTAGAAATGAAATAAGAGAAAAGAGGAATGTGTAATGATACACAGACAGAACTATATCTATATCAATCATTTTATGTTAGTACTTAGATGGGCAAATAACAAATAGCTACTTTAATTTAACTTAAATGAAAGGACAGTTCATTGGTTCCAAGAGTTTCTAAATATTGTAGCTTATAACTCAAGAGACTAGAAGAAAAGTCAAAGAGAAAAGTCTTGAGAGGAGACAAATTGAATTTTACCCATTTTAAAATCCCCATTGTCCTGTGCATATATCTTGCCCGAGTTATCTCATTTTAGCATAACTTTAAGAACATTTGCTAGATTCTCACTCAAAGCCTATATCATTTTTTCTTGTTTGAATGAAAAATTTACTTATCAAATTCCTTTGTCCAGAGAATTAGGAAAAAAACAATATGATCAAACCTGAAACATTAAGTGTCATGCATTGGGCCAGAATTAGTAAATATGGAATATGGAAGAAAATGTTTTGAGAAAAAAAAATCCTGCTTTTCAGTCTCTCTACCACACCTGTAACTAAGCAACTCCTATATATTACTATTGCAACCTAAATTATTTCTATTACTTGTTTTCAATTATGCAAAAATATGAAAAGGATTAAATATTGTATTAACATTTAATAAAAGAATTGTAAGATTATAAAGGTAAATGTGAGAACGCATTAACTAGTCCATAACAAATAAACATGAACAAATGAGAAGAATGGATATTTAATCTTTGATCAAATAGCCTAATATTATGACATAAGCATCATCTAAAATGGAGTATGTGTTAGAGTACTCATGAAACTATGAAGCTGTGGTAATCTTTAATAACAGACACAGAAGAAGCAGAAAAGAATAGTTAATATTATGATATTTCTATAAAATATTTCCTCCTGGTACTTTCTTGAAAAGGGGGGGGGGTGGTAATGCTGTGGGATATCTTTCTGTATGCTGTGAATATATGTTGTTCCCACTGGTTAGTAAATAAAGCTGTTTTGGCCTATGGCAAGAAAGGTTACAGCCAGGCAGGAAATCCAAGTGGAGGAACAGAGAGAAGGATGGAGTTTAGAAGAGGCCTAGCCACTGCTGTGAATATCCTTCTGTATAAATAAAACACTGATTGGCCAGTGGCCAGGCAGGAAATATAGGCGGGACAAGGAGGGAGCAGAATTCTGGGAAGTGGAAGGCGGAGGAAGGAGACACTGCCAGCCGCTGCCATGACAAGCAGCATGTGAAGATGCAGGTAAGCCACTAGCCACGTGGCAAGGTATAGATTTATAGAAATGGATTAATTTAAGATATAAGAACAGTTAGCAAGAAGCCTGACACAGCCATACAGTTTGTAAGCAATATAAGTCTCTGTGTTTACTTGGTTGGGTCTGAGCAGCTGTGGGACTGGTGGGTGATAGAGATTTGCCCTGACTGTGGGCCAGGCAGGAAAACTCTAGCTACAAGCTGCCACCCAAGGAGAAGCAAGATGCCAGCAGACTGGTAATGCCATGGTATGGGTTAATTTAAGATGAAAGAGCTAGCTAGCAAGAAGCTTGCCACAGGCCATACAGTGTAAAGATAATATTAAGCCTCTGAGTGATTATTTTATAAATGGCTGTGGGACTCTGGGGTGGGGCAGATGGGAGAAACCTTCAGACTACAGGTGTAGGGGTCATTTAAATCATTTTTAGGATTTTTTTCCTCAGTACCAATATATATTTTGTAAATTCCTAATATTATTAATAAAGTTTGTGATCATTAGTTTTCATTGTCGTTTGAAGCATTGTTTACATCAGGTTGGCCTGTGTGTTGTCTGTGGGCATTTTTTAAATTTCTGGTTGTTTTAGGAGGACCTAGACACTGTCAATGGTACCATTTGAAGGAAGGTGGTACTTGGCTGTATAAGAAAACCAGCTAAGCATGAACTTAAGTCAGGAAGGCAGAGAAAAAGGCAGCAAGCAGCAATCCTCCATGGTTCCTGCCTTCCAGTTTCAGCCCTGAGTTCTGGCCCAGACTTCCCTCAATGAAGGACTGTGATAGGAAATGGCATTTATCACTGCAGCAGAAAGCAAACCAGAGCAAACACATTCTTTTTATTCCATATTTGTCAATATTTAAGAATATCATGTAAAGTAAAATAAATAATGGTGTATGACAATTTATACAATGAGGGAAAACATGAGACTAAGTGAGATCCTTTGGAAAGGAAGAAGCAAGAATAATTGCCCACACACTTCCAATGCAGAATTCAAGAAAAATCCATTCTAAACCTTAATTATTATGTAGTCTGTTATAAATATATAAATTTAGCAAACAAATCAATTAGAAAAGTCTCCATTGCTTACAAAACCATGACTTTGGACGGAAGCAGGGAGCCTTGCAGATAGAACCACACCGACTAAGAGATGCACACACAGAGAAGTGATTTTTTCACAAGTAACTTTGAAAAGGAGCCACAGAGAGAAGACAAGCTAACAACAATCACTCTGAAGGGAAACTTCTGCCTGTTTGTGTCTTGATGGTCTTCTAGAAGAGGCAGAGACTAAGTTCCATATTTAAGGGTGAAGCGCTTTGTCAGGTAAAGGACTTTATGCTGGGTATGTCTGATAAAGAAAGCTGAATAGACAAAAGACAAAGAGGATCAATTACTAACTAATATGGAAAATAATACCAAATAGCAGGAATACAAGAAGTGCTTAAAAAACTGTGAAAATAATTACAGAAGCATTTTCAATGTAAGGCCTGTAGCTAACCATTCAAGGATCAGAATACTAGCAAATAAAAGTCAGTCCATAAAGTGGAATTAATTCATTAGAAAATTGCTATTTACAACATTTCTAATTAGTAGTGCACCAGCTTCTGAAAAATATGTACACATAGGTGCTGCATTTATGTGTTTATATACATCTAATAACTAACACATGAAGAATATTCATTAGCTTAATTGTTTATTTTAAATATTTTCCTGTTTGTAATAATTTGCATTGTTTTGAAAGTGACTCACACACATATTGATATGTATTTACTTAGTCAATATGATACTGAAAACCTTCCTTTGCCATAAAAATACATTTTTAACCATGACACATAATCAACTACTTATGAGTAATTGAAATAATCTACAAATATTCAAATGTTATTCTGTAATTGCAAAGAAAACAATGAAACTGATTTCAAACTATAATGTTGATGATTCATCTCAGAGAACTCAGTAAAAATATTCCCTATAAAAATAAGTAAGATAAGTAAAGTACATTTAGTTCTCACTTGATTCACAAACATTTAAAATATATCTTTTAATATCTGGCTTTTGTGATGATTAATTTTTCTAAATGATGCTAGTGTCTCAATAGCATGTACCACTTATCTTTACCATCCCCATATAAGAATTATATTCTCTTTCTGGTATGTACAATAAGCCTCCTTATGTAGGTTGAGCCACATAAAATGGACATGATCATAACTACTTTTCACATATGAAAATTTCAGTTTTACTCTAACAGATTAAAATTACAGAAGAATTTTGGATGACTGTCTAGGCAGACAGATGTCTCTTTCATTCTAGATTTTTGGAAGTTGCCTACAATGCTCTTCCTGTTTAGTTAGAAAATATTATAACCTTCTGAGCTCTTTGATGTAGTTGAAGACCAGATAGTTATAATTTTCCTTAGTTATGATAAAAGATAAGTTAGATATGAAACCTTAGACTTACAAATATAGAATATTTTCTTTAAATTTGCCAAATATGAATGGACTGGACATTATAACTGTAATTCTTGCTTGATAACTGTTTATTATATGTAATTTTACTTTGTTAAAGTTAAACCCCTTTTTTTTTTGATTAGACAGAAAAAGGGAGGTTCTCTGGGATGTTCTGTATGCTGTGAATGTGTTGCTCTGATTAGTTGATAAATAAAACACTGATTGGCCAGTAGCCAGGCAGGAAGTAGAGGTAGAATAAGCAGACAAGGAGAATTCTGGGAAGGAAAAACAGAACTGAGGAGAAGATACCAGTCCAGGGAGCAGCATGTAATGGCACACAGGTAAAGCCACAGAACATGTGGCAACATATAGATTAACAGAAATGGGCTGAGTTTAAACGTAAGAACTAATCAGTGAAAAGCCTGAGGTAATGGCCAAACATTTTTAATTAATATTAAGCCTCTGCGTGTTCATTTGGGTCTGAGGGGCTGCAGACTGTGGGGCTGCGGGAGCCAGGTTGGACCAGGAAAACTTCAGCTACAAAACATATACAAACTATGTAAAGTAATAGGAAAATTTCTGAGAGCTACTAATTCTTTGGCTCAGTTTATAAAATTTTCCTCTGTTGGAATGCTTGAATATATAAGAATAAAAACAACAACAAAAAACTTTCAATGCAGGTCAGTCCCAGGACTCAAAATTAATAAATTTTCTTACCTATTGACCTACATTATAGCATTAGAGAATATTATTATTTTAACAAAAGAAAAGAAATGAAAAGAAAAACATACCCAGAAACATAAATTTCAGTCACACAGCCTCATACTATCCACAGGTGTTGAATATAATTTAACTTCTAAATTACCAGATTAAAGACAGACACCAGGTCTCTTTATCTGCACTAAAATTATGCATTATTTTTCTAGTTGCAAACCCAAAGACCTAACACTGACACTCTCCTCTAAGTAGCCAGGAAGAGTCAAGTGAATTATTCCAATCTAGAAAAGGAAACCACTAAGAAAACAGATATTTTAATGCTTTTCAGGCTTCAGCTCAGCCAGGAAGGGAGAAATCAGATAAGAGATGCCCTTGAACTTACAAGGTTCTGAAGATTACTTCAAAATGAGTCTCCATTTGTGGAAGGACAAAGCATGTTGTCCTGTAAATTTAAAAGAAAGAAATGCTCCATCCCAGCAGTGATACAAATGAAGAAACTAAGCAGCTGCACTGCCCGATACTCCCCCATCGATGAACTGAACACCTGTCCTACAAAATTTTACTGTAGAACATTTGCGCCTCCTTGCAATGCTGCAATGATCAAGAATCCTGGATTTATATATCATTCTGCTATCATTTCATCAATTTTGCTAGGAGGTGTGTGTGTGTGTGTGTATGTGTGTGTGTGTGTGTGTGTGTGTGTGTGTGTGTGTGTGTGTGTTGTACACATGTGCCTGTGGAGTCAATGATCTACTTGGGACCTAATGTTATAGTGATTAAATAATCATTCCTACATGGTCAGTTATTCTTTTTAAGTCTAAAGATTTTCTCCATGAATTAAATTCTGTAATGTCACAGGATTATCTGCTGTTGGGTAACCAAATACAAATCACATTATTAATGCAGAATTACCAAATTACTTTGCTAAAAATAGGAACAAAGCAATAATCCTCATACATAGTGTGTACACTACAGAGAACACCACAAAACAGAAAGACATTTGGTTGAATAATTAAATGATAACTAATTAAAGTAAGCTAACAGATTGTTTACACTTAAAATAATAACTTATAGAATAATTTGTACTTGAATCAATTGGGTCTCAAAAAGTATATATTGGCAATATTAGGATTTAACATAACAAAAATATAAATTTAATTTTAAAAACACTGAGCTATGATAGTAAGAAAAAAACTAACAGAAAAATTCTTAATTCCAATATATAAACTCAGATGCTAGATGGCTATGTTTCCTTTTATTTCAAGTATAAAATTTTTATATAAATCAGCAAACAAAATTTAGTAACAACATTTTATTTTCAAATGAAATTTGTAGATCACACACTATAATCTAGATGTGACAGGCCACATGCAGGCTAGGCAAACAGTCTATCAATGAGCTAAAGCCAAATGCTTACATATAAAATCGCCCACAGGAAATATGATTTATCTCCATCCATTCTTAGGTTGCACCAAGCTGTGGTGGCACTTGTCCTCCATACTAGTATTTGAGAGGTTGCCATAGGAGGTTCACTTTGACTTTAAGACCACAGCTAAGGCTCATGAAACTTTGCAGAAGAGAGTGCAGAAAAGATTGTAAGAGACGGAGATCAAGGAGTTTGCTGTGGGATTGTGTCTCCTAGTAACATCAGAAGCAATACCCTTAAAATCTCCCCAAAATGAGCTGAGCAAGTAAACACCAATGATCATGCTACAGCAAACAGTGAAAAGCTCCCAAGGCCTCAACTCTACACAAAGAACTACAGGCAGTTGAGTAAAGCTGGGAGCAGGAGAAGAGGTTCCCCCCCACATACACACACCAGGGAAGAACACAATAATTGGCTGTCCAGGGTTAAATGGTTAGCTCTGAAGACATATATACAAGTAACATTATGTGGACCCAACAGATCATATTTAGGAGTATGTATGTATATACAAATAAATGCATACAAGCGATAACAATAATAATAAAACAAAAATAAGTGTCCATAATTTTTAGGGAATGCTGGGAAGGAGTCCATAAATTTGAAGGAATGTTGGGAAGGATAAATGGGAGAGTTTGGGGGGAGTAAAGAGAAGGGAGAAATGTAATTAAATTATATTCTCAAGATTTGAAAACAAAAAAGTAAAAGAAAAACAGAACAAAATATAAAAGAAAACCATAAATCACACAGCTTCAAATATATATTCATAGTTATAGGAAAGGAACTAAGACAAAATCTCTGCATCATTTAGACTTTTCAAGACTAACCTATCACTTAATCTTCCATCAATTCTCACTTTGCTCTACATCCTTCAACCACAACAAATTTCCCATTTACAAATATCGCCAGCATCTTTCTACTTAAAAACCTTTGTGTATTGTGGCATCTTCTCTCTATATGTTCTTTTGCTCACCATTTATATTTCAGTTCCTAAAGGAGGCCTCCACTGATACACCAGATCAAGTCATCATGGTATCATATATGCTACAAAATTGCATGTACTTCTGTTCAAAGAATTTGTCAAAAATGGTGTTGTGGTATGTGATTTATGCCTATAGCTTCCCCTTTACATTAAATAAATGAATTTGAAACATGCCTGATATGCAATAATTATTAGTGAGGTGAGTGCTATTAAAGTAATTGGATGAGTAAAATAATAATATAAGCATTTTTTTCCTCTTTAAACTTTGTTCTTTAGAGTTATATGCATGAATAAAATGAAATATATCTCCATCCATTCACCTCTTCATTTCATCCATATGCCATGCAAATTTTCCCTCCTAACATCTTTTTTTAATAACTCACTAAGTCCAGTTAGTGTGGCACATATGTGTAGGATGTGTATACAGTCATCCACTGGAGTATGGGAATTCTACCATGGCTATGTACTCAAATAAGAGTCAATCTCTTTACCCCAGCAACTATCAACTGCCAATAAATATATCCTCAGTAAAGGATCAGGCATGGAGATTATTTATCTTACCTGTGTCAGAACTTTGGCTGCCTTGAATCTGTGCCATGCTTATGCAGGTAACCACAGCTGCAATAGCCATGTTATGTCTAGAAGACAGAATTTCAAGCCCTTCTCCCAATCCTCCAACACTTATATCCTTTCTTCCTCCTATTCCATGAGTCTTAGTCAGGGAGAGGATAATACGAATGTCCCAGCAGTCCAAATATCTGTCACCTTTCAATTACACCAACCTCAACTTCCATAGTCCATATCTATGGACTCAAGAGATGAATTATCTCCTATCTCAGCACCCTTTAAGATGCTAGACTACTTTGATGAGTCACTTCCTGTAGTTGTAGTTGTGTACTGAATGAGGTGAGTGTTCTCGTCCCTAATATAATGCCTCTAGCTGAGCAGTCACAGCGAACTTGGTGATGAGTGTATAATATGAAGTTATTACAGAAGTGAAATACCAAACAAATGACATAAATTAGCTCTTCCTGAGACTTAGAGGCCGGCCCCCAGCTCCCATCTTGCCCCCGGACTTCCCTTCTGAAGCACAGCACAGCTCCCATCTTCCCCGGACTTCCCTTCTGAAGCACAGAGAGCTCCCATCTGGACAAGAGAGAGAGACTTCCTGAATCTGTCAGCTCTGTCTGAACCAAGTGTGCGGATAAGGCCAAGAACGAACCACAAGGAGATGGGCAGACGTCAAGGCAGAAACACATACAACAAAATGAATAGCAATACACCATCACCAGGCCCTAGCCCTCCTCCAACACCTAGACCTGAACATCAGAAATTGGAAGAAGCAGAAGAAAATAGCCTTATGAATGTCATCATGAAGAAGCTAGAGGCTCGTGTAGAGGAAAAGACAAAAAAAAAAATGTGAAGAACGCTGTAAACAACTAGAGGAAAGGGCAAACAAATTAGAAGAAATCAAAAAAGTCCTGGAAGAGAACAATAAAATACTGAAAGAAAATCAAGAAAAATCAATGAAACAAATGAAGGAAATAGTCCAAGACCTGAAAAGGGAAATAGAAAAAATGAAGAAGACACAAACAGAGGGAATGCTGGAAATAGAAAATCTGAGAAAACGATTGGGAACTTCAGATGCAAGTATAATCAACAGAATGCAAGAGATGGAAGAGAGAATCTCTAGCGTTGAAGATACAATAGAAGAAATAGATTCATCAGTCAAAGAAAACACTAAAGTCAACAAAGTCATGAACCAAAATGTCCAAGAAATTTGGGACACCATGAAAAGACCAAACCTACAAATAATAGGGGTAGAAGAAGGAGAAGAATACCAACTCAAGGGCACAGAAAATATATTCAACAAGATCATAGAAGAAAACTTTCCCAACTTAAAGAAGGAAATGCCTATGAAGATACAGGAAGCCTATAGAACACCAAACAGACTAGACCCCCAAAAAAAGTCCCCTCGCCACATAATAATTAAACAATTAAACGTACAGAATAAAGAAAGAATATTAAGAGCAGCAAAGGAAAAAGGCCAAGTGACATACAAAGGCAAACCTATCAGAATAACACCCGATTTCTCAATGGAGACTTTGAAAGCCAGAAGGTCCTGGACAGATGTAATGCAGACACTAAGAGACCATGGATGTCAGCCTAGACTAATATACCCAACAAAACTTTCAATCATCATAGATGGAGTGAACAAGACATTCCATGACAAAGCCATATTTAAACAATATTTATCCACAAACCCAGCCCTACAGAAAGCACTAGAAGGAAAATTCCAACCTAAGGAAGTCAGATACACCCTCGAAAACGCAGGCAATAGATAAAGCCACAGCAGTAAACCCCAACGAAGAAAAGTACACACACATCACCACCAAAAAATAACAGGAATGAACAATCACTGGACATTAACATCCCTCAATATCAATGGACTTAATTCACCTATAAAAAGACATAGGCTTACAGAATGGATACGAAAGCAGGACCCATCTTTCTGCTGCATACAAGAAACACATCTCAAATTCAAAGATAGACACTACCTAAAAATAAAAGGCTGGGAAAAGACTTTCCAATCAAACGGTCTTAAGAAACAAGCGGGTGTAGCCATCCTGATATCCAGCAAAATAGACTTCAAACTAAAATCAATCAAAAGAGATCAAGAAGGGCATTACATACTCATCACAGGAAAGATCCACCAAGATGAAGTCTCAATTCTGAACATTTATGCCCCAAACACAAGGGCACCCACATATGTAAAAGAAACATTATTAAAGCTTAAATCACATATAAAACCCCACACATTAATAGTGGGAGACCTCAAAACCCCACTTTCACCACTGGACAGATCCCCCAAATCGAAACTTAACAGAGAAATAAAGGACTTAATTGATGTCATGACTCAAATGGACTTAATCGACATCTACAGAACATTCCATCCTAACAAAAAAGAATATACCTTCTTCTCAGCACCCCATGGAACCTTCTCTAAAATCGACCACATACTTGGTCACAAAACAAATCTAAACAGATACAAAACAATTGGAATAACCTCCTGTGTTCTATCAGACCACCATGGTCTAAAGTTGGATTTCAACAACAACAAAAACTACAGAAAACCTACAATCTCATGGAAACTGAACAATACCCACCTGAATCACCAATGGGTTAAGGAAGAAATAAAGAAAGAAATTAAAGACTTCCTAGAGATCAACGAAAATGAAGACACCACATATCCAAACCTATGGGACACTATGAAAGCAGTACTAAGAGGGAAATTCATAGCACTAAACGCCCACATAAATAAGTTGGAGAAATCTCACACTAGTGACTTAACAGCACACCTGAAAGTTCTAGAACAGGAAAAAGCAAAGTCTCCCAGGAAAAATAGATGCCAGGAAATTATCAAAGTGAGAGCTGAAATCAATAAAATAGAAACAAAGAGAACAATACAAAAAATTAATGAAACAAAGAGTTGGTTCTTTGAGAAAATCAACAAGATAGACAAGCTCTTATCCAAACTAACCAAAAGACAGAGAGAGAACATCCAAATCAACAAAATCAGAAATGAAAAGGGGGACATAACAACAGACATTGAGGAAATCCAGAGAATCATCAGGTCATACTTCAAAAACCTCTATTCCACAAAACTGGAAAACCTAAAAGAAATGGATAATTTTCTGGATAGGTACCACATACCTAAATTAAATCAAGACCAGATAAACTATTTAAATAGTCCAATAACCCCTAACGAAATAGAAACAGTCATTAAAAGTCTCCCAACCAAAAAAAGCCCAGGACCAGATGGTTTCAGTGCAGAATTCTACCAGATCTTCAAAGAAGAGTTAATACCAATACTCTCTAAATTGTTCCACACAATAGAAACAGAAGGAACATTACCAAACTCCTTCTATGAGGCTACAATTACCCTGATTCCCAAACCAAACAAGGATACAACAAAGAAAGAGAACTACAGACCGATCTCCCTCATGAACATTGATGCAAAAATACTCAATAAAATACTGGCAAACAGACTCCAAGACCACATCAAAACAATTATCCACCATGATCAAGTAGGATTCATTCCAGGGATGCAAGGATGGTTCAACATACGAAAGTCTGTCAATGTGATACACCATATAAACAAACTCAAAGAAAAAAAACACATGATCATCTCACTAGATGCTGAAAAGGCATTTGACAAAATCCAACACCCCTTCATGATAAAGGTCTTGGAGCGATCAGGAATACAGGGAACATACCTAAACATAATAAAGGCAATTTACAGCAAGCCAACAGCCAACATCAAATTAAATGGAGAGAAACTCAAAGCAATTCCACTAAAATCAGGAACGAGGCAAGGCTGTCCGCTCTCCCCATACTTATTCAATATAGTACTTGAAGTTCTAGCCAGAGCAATAAGACAACATAAGGAGATTAAGGGGATACAAATTGGAAAGGAAGAAGTCAAGCTTTCCCTATTTGCAGATGACATGATAGTATACTTGAGCAACCCCAAAGATTCCACCAAGGAACTGATACAACTTATAAACACCTTCAGCAACATAGCAGGATACAAGATCAACTCAAAAAAATCAGTAGCCCTCCTATATACAATGGACAAAAAAGCGGAGAAGGAAATCAGAGATATCACCCTTTACTATAGCCACAAATGACATAAAATACCTTGGGGTAACACTAACCAAGCAAGTGAAGGACCTATATAACAAGAACTTTAAGTCCCTGAAAAAAGAAATTGAAGAAGATGTCAGAAAATGGAAAGATCTCCCATGCTCAAGGATAGGCAGAACTAACATAGTAAAAATGGCAATCTTACCAAAAGCAATCTACAGATTCAATGCAATCCCCATCAAAATACCAACACAATTCTTCACAGACCTGGAAAGAATAATACTCAACTTCATATGGAAAAACAAAAAACCCAGGATAGCCAAAAGAATCCTGTACAATAAAACAACCTCTGGAGGCATCACGATCCCTGACTTCAAGCTGTACTATAGAGCTACAGTAATAAAAACAGCTTGGTACTGGCATAAAAACCGACATGTGGACCAATGGAATCGAATTGAAGACCCTGACATTAATCCGCACACCTATGAACAAATAATTTTTGACAAAGAAGCCAAAAGTGCACAATGGAAAAAAGAAAGCATCTTCAACAAATGGTGCTGGCAAAACTGGATATCAACATGTAGAAGGCTACAAATAGATCCATATCTATCACCGTGCACAAAACTTAAGTCCAAGTGGATCAAGGACCTCAACATAAACCCAGCTACTCTGAACCTGCTAGAAGAGAAAGTAGGAAGTAGTCTAGAACGCATTGGCATAGGAGACCACTTTCTAAATAGAACACCAGTAGCACAGACACTGAGAGAAACAATCAATCAATGGGACCTCTTGAAACTGAGAAGCTTTTGTAGGGCAAAGGATACGGTCAACAAAGCAAAGCGACAGCCTACAGAATGGGAAAAGATATTCACCAATCCCACATCTGACAGAGGACTGATATCCAGAATATATAAGGAACTCAAGAAATTAGATATCAAAATGCCCAACAGTCCAATTAAGAAATGGGCTATAGAACTAAACAGAGAATTCTCAACAGAGGAAACTCAAATGGCTGAAAGACATTTAAGGAATTGCTCAACATCCCTAATCATCAGGGAAATGCAAATCAAAACAACTCTGAGATACCACCTTACGCCTGTCAGAATGGCTAAGATCAAAAACACTGAAGACACCTTATGCTGGAGAGGATGTGGAGCTAGGGGAACTCTCCTCCACTGCTGGTGGGAATGCAAGCTTGTACAACCACTTTGGAAATCAATATGGCGCTTTCTTAGAAAATTGGGAATCCATCTCCCCCAAGATCCAGCTATACCACTCTTGGGCATATACCCAAGGAATGCTCAACCATACCACAAGAGCACTTGTTCAGCTATGTTCATATCAGCATTGTTTTTAATAGCCAGAACATGGAAACAACCTAGATGCCCTTCAACTGAAGAATGGATAACCAAAATGTGGTACATATACACAATGGAATACTACTCAGCAGAGAAAAACAATGACATCATGAGGTTTGCAGACAAATGGATGGATCTAGAAAAAATCATCCTGAGTGAGGTATCCCAGACTCAGAAAGACAAACATGGTATGTACTCACTCATAACAGGATACTAGATGTGGAACAAGGATGACTGGACTGCTACTCACATCACCAGGCAGGCTACCTGGAAAACAGGACCCCAAGAAAGACACAGGGATCGCCCAATGACAGAGAAATGGAATGAGATCTACATGAACAGCCTGGACATGAGTGGGGGTAGTGAAGGGCGAGGGTCGAGGGAAAGAGAGCATGGGTGAGTGGGAGATCCCAGCTGGATCAACAACAGAGAGGGAGAACAAGGAATAGGAGACCATGGTAAATGAAGACCACATGAGAATAGGAAGAAACAAAGTGCTAGAGAGGCCCACAGAAATCCACAAAGATACCCCCACAACAGACTGCTGGCAATGGTCGAGAGACAGTCCGAATTGACCTACTTTGGTGATGGGATGGCCAAACAACCTAATTGTCGTGCTAGAAACCTCATCCAACTACTGAGGGATCTGGATGCAGAGATCCATGACTAGGCCCCAGGTGGATCTCTGGGAGTCCAATTAGCGAGAATGAGGAGGGTTTATATGAGAGAGAATTGTTGAGACCAAGGTCGGATAAAGCACAGAGACAAATAGCCAAACAAACGGAAACACATAAAATATGAACCAATGGCTGAGGGGTCACCAACTGGATCAGGCCCTCTGAGTGGGTGAGACAGTTGATTGGCCTGATCTGTTTGGGAGGCATCCAGGCAGTGGCACTGGGTCCTGTGCTCATTGCATGAGTCGGCTGTTTGAAACCTGGGGCCTATGCAGGGTCGCTTGGCTCGGCCTGGGAGGAGGGGACTGGATCTACCTGGACTGAATCCACCAGGTTGATCTCAGTCTGTGGGGAAGGCTTTGCCCTGGAGGAGATTGGAATGGGGGGCGGGCTGGGGGGAAGGTGAGGGGGGCGGGAGGGGGGAGAACAAGGGAATCTGTGCCTGTATGTAGAACTTAATTGTATTGCAAAATAAAAAAAAAGACACAATTATATAAAAAAAATGAGATAAATTAAATCAACACAAACAGTATGCATAGGATTACATATTCTTTGGACTTGCAAAGGAGAAGAATTTACAATTTTGTGATAAAACCCTAATAAAAGCATGTACTCTAGTGGGTATGGAAACTGATAACCAAAATACACTTTGTGCTTTTCCCATAGCATAGCAAAGCTCAACTTATTGACATGGCAAAACATCATGTGATTAGCATCAGAGAACTAAAGTACATTGGAACATTTAAAACCATATGAAAGGACTTATTGGATTTATTGGAAAAGGTATAAAATAAAAACACATATTAATTCAAAATGTTATCAGAATTATTTTAAGTATTTCTTGTAGCATTTTGAAAAAAAAAAAAAAACAGGCTAAACTCTTCCTTCCTGATATTTGGCATTCTGTAGTTGTAATGGCATGCAAGTTAATGTCTATGGTAATAAATGACTTAAATTAAGAAGTTCCGACGTTATGAAGTTAAACAATTTCCTTCAAATCTTGATAAGCACACAACTAGATAATGTTGACATTATTAAATGTCAAATTTCTCAAAACCCTTACAGTTATCACTCAATTCAAACTATTCAAAATGCAGATACAGCTAACAAAAGTCCATACTTTCAGAAATGTACAGATGTAAAGGTCTTTGCCGCCAATTTGTTGTTTTATTAGTGCAGGGTGAGCTGTGGATAGCAGCTTGTACTTATAGCATAGATAGGCCAAGATAAATGAGAATTCAATGCTTTACCCCTCAAATCATGACAGCCTTTTTTTTTTCCCCTAGAAAAATAAACTCAGGGTAACACTTTTCACAACACATATTTAGATTCCATCAAACTGTCAAACAGCAAAACTCAGGTATTTGGTCTCCATGCAGCATAAATCTGAGTCACTTGTGAGTGAGCTACAATGAAAACAGAATCAACTCTATGTGTGAAAAAGGAGTGCCATGGACTGTGGTAGTGCATGTCTTTAATCCCAGCACTGAGGGGGCAGAGACAGGCAGATCTCTGATTTAGAGGCCAGCCTGGTCTACAGAGAGAGTTACAGGACAGCCAAGGCTACACAAACACCATCTCAATAAATAGATAAATAAGGTCAAAGAAAGAGAAAGTGAAGTAAGATCCATATATAAGGAGCACACTAAACAGCATGGAGTAACTGAGGAAGAATAGGGTAAAATATCTATGACACAGAGTGTAAACAATCCATCTTTTACAAAGCTGTAGATATGGAACATAGTCTTTATATATATATATAATTTTTTCTCTTGATAATGAGTAATTGACATTGTCGAATCTGCTCATCTATCAGCTGAAATGCAAGTACACACAATCCGATTCCTAACAGAGCAAGGGTTTATCCGGAGTGGTTGGAATGGTACTGAGGTTTTACTAATGTTAATTACACAAAATACGTAGCCCATGTGATTTTTTTTGTTGGCTCTTCACTTACCATTTTCTGTGAATTTGTATTCCACTTATTTTTTAAAACTGTGCATGGATAATTCTGAGAAGCAATGACTCATTAAGCTCGAATTAAGGACCCTTGACTTGTCCATTAAACTGTCTTGTTTATACTAAGAAAGTCTTGTCTGTAATAAGCATCTTCTACAAAATGTTACATAGATGACTCCATACACCTACAACAGGTAATAACTATGATTTATAGAATTGTTATATCACAAGGTAGCCTTGTTAAAAGACTTATTGAGGATGGAAAATCCCTGAACTAATAGCTGAGAGATGCTCTGAAAATAAGACACTTTATTTCTCAAAAAAGCTCTACCTGCTCTACCTTATGAAAATGATCCTTAAGTAAGTGGCATTGTACCTAAATTAAGCACTGGATAAGAAATTTCATATGTCTATTAGAGAAATACGGCCTACATGATCATCAATTCACATAGCCACAAGAAATAATGCAGGAAATATCACAAGATTGCAAAAATCAAATGGATGCGCCGGGCGCTGGTGGCGCACGCCTTTAATCCCAGCACTCGGGAGGCAGAGCCAGGCGGATCTCTGTGAGTTCGAGGCCAGCCTGGGCTACCAAGTGAGTTCCAGGAAAAGGCGCAAAGCTACACAGAGAAACCCTGTCTCGAAAAACAAAAAAAAACAAAAACAAAAAAAAAAAAAAAAAAAAAAAAAATCAAATGGATGCAAAGGTTTTAACTGACTACTTATGAGGTTATGCAGCATACACAAAGTGGAATTATGAGATGTGTTCTAGTCCAGAAAGCCATCTACTGACCAAATACTTGATATTCAAGTGATTTTATTGAGTAAAGTGTCAATAGTGGGTTTCAGTCTTAGAACAGTTAAGAATATGATATGTAAAAATAAAAGGCTGTCAAATCTTAGCATCCCTTTGCAGTTTCTGTGAGTACATGTTTAATAACTGTCATATCTCCAGACAGTTCATCTGTTCCTCCTTTAGTTAAAAATATAGTTGTGGCAGCCAGAGCTGCCAGCCATGCTTGGGTGGTTTGAATGCTCTTAGCAGGTTCTCTATTACCAACTTCTTATCATGTAGAAAAAACTCTACCAAAGGTTTAAAAAAAAAATCACTTAAGATAAGAGAATTGTGCATTTCACAAAAATAGAGTCAGCCTGCCAGGGTCAAAAGCTTTCTACCTGTCTTCTTGTGAGTTGTTTTTATCTTGTGACTTATTTCACTTCAGTTTAAACTTGCCGAGTCCCCAGTCAAGTCTTTTCTTTCTTTCTTTCTTTCTTTCTTTCTTTCTTTCTTTCTTTCTTTCTTTCTTTCTTTCTTTCTTTCTTTCTTTCTTTTTCTTTCTTTCTTTCTTTCTTTCTTTCTTTCTTTCTTTCTTGGTAATTAATTTAATTTTACATATCAGCCACAGATTCCTCTGTCCTCCTTCCTCCAACCCCCACCCTCCCCCCAATCCACCCCTCATTCCCACCTCCTCCAAGGCAAGGACTCCTCTGGGGATTCAGCTCAGCCTGGTAGATTCAGTTGAGGCAGGTCTAGTCCCCTCCTCCCTTCACCTAGGCTGAGCAAAGTGTCCCAACATAGGCCCTAGGTTCCAAAAAGCCAGCTCATGCACTAAGGACAGGTCCCTGTCCTACTGCCTAGGGGCCTCCTAAATATGTCAAGCTAATCCATTGTCTCACTTATCCAGAGGGCCTGATCCAGTTCCATGGGTGCTCCTCAGCTATTGGTTCATAGTTCATGTGTTTCCACTAGTTTGGTTGTTTGTCCCTGTGTTTTTTCCAATCATGGTCTCAATATCTCTTGATCATATAATCTCTCCTCTCTCTCGCTGATTGGAATCCTGGAGCCCCACCTGGGGCTTGGCCGTGGATCTCTGCATCTGCTTCCATCAGTCACTGGATGACAGTTAATGTGTTCAGCCATCTGAACACCAGAGTAGGTCAGTTCGGGCTTTCTCTTGACCATTGCCAGTAGTCTATTGTGGAGGTATCTTTGTGGATTTTTGGGGACCTCTCTAGCATTTTGCAGATCAAACAGCTGAAAGACATTTAAGGAATTGCTCAATATCCCTAATCATCAGGGAAATGCAAATCAAAACGACTCTGAGATACCACCTTACACCTGTCAGAATGGCTAAGATCAAAAACACTGAAGACAACGTATGCTGGAGAGGATGTGGAGCAAGGGGAACACTCCTACACTGTTGGTGGGAATGCAAACTTGTGTAGCCACTTTGGAAATGAATATAGTGCTTTCTTAGAAAATTGGGACTCAATCTCCCCCAAGACACAGTTATACCACTCTTAGGCATATACCCAAGGAATGCTCAATCATACCACAAGGGCACATGCTCAGCTATATTCATAGCAGCATTGTTTGTAATAGCCAGAACTGGAAACAACCTCGATGCCCTTCAGCTGAAGAATGGATAAATAAAATGTGGTACATACACACAATGGAGTACTACTCAGCAGAGAAAAACAATAACATTATGAGGTTTGAAGGCAAATGGATGGATCTAGAAAAAATCATCCTAAGTGAGGCAACACAGACTCAGAAAGACAAACATGGTATGTACTCACTCATAGGTGGATACTAGATGTAAAACAAAGGATGACTAGACTGCTACTCACAACTCCAGGGAGGCTACCTAGTAAAGAGGACCCTAAGAAAGACACAGGGTTCACACAATGACAGAGAAATGGATGAGATCTACATTAGAAAACCGGATGTGAGGGGTGATAATGAAGGGAAAGGGTCAGGGGAAAAAGAGCTTAGGGAAGTGGGAGATCACAGCTGGATCAAGCACAGAGAGGGAGAACAAGGAAAGAGATACCATGATAAATGAAGACGCTAGTCAAGTCTTTATTGATATTTTGAAGGGACTAAGAGCTACTAAGAAAAGGGCTTGATTCAAAGCACACTGAAAGAGAACACAAATTAAATCAGTATTTCTGCAGCATTTTCCATTAAATTAGCAAAGATTTAAGGTGGTATATGTGTGTGTATGTGTGTGTGTGTGTGTGTGTGTGTGTGTGTGTGTGTGTGTGTGTGTGTGCTACTGTGCTCGCTCTTGCATATGAAGATGGGGGAAGCTTCTGAGAGTTCTACTCTACCACCCTTTGTCTTCCTCCCTTCAGCTAGAATTTCTCACTTAATCGGTGTTCTCCATTTTTTGGATCACCTATCTAGTTTTTATGTGGTTCTGGAGATCTGAACTCTGGTCCTCAATCTTGAGTAGTAAGCGACTTTAACTACCGAGTCATCTCTCTGGCCCATATTTAAGGGTTTTGATTGTGTAATAGATATCTACAAATGTTTCTCTTGATCAAATCTATGCTACTAACTCAGTTCGTGGTTATTAAAAAAACACCAATAAAAAAAAAGGGGGTACTAGAGAGATGGTTGAGTGGTTTAGAGCAACTCTTCTTTTTTGTTTTGTTTTGTTTTGTTTTGTTTTTTAAGACAGAGTTTCTCTGTGTAGCTTTGCGCCTTTTCCTGGAACTCACTTGGTAGCCCAGGCTGGCCTCAAACTCACAGAGATCCACCTGGCTCTGCCTCCCGAGTGCTGGGATTAAAGGTGTGCGCCACCACCGCCCGGCTAGAGCAACTCTTCTTATTCATACAGAAGACCCAAGTTAAATTTTCAACACCCACGTGGTTGCTCATAACCCTCTATTATTCCAGTTTCATGGTATCCAATACCATCTTCTCACCTCTGAAGGTTTCAGGCACACATGTGGTGCACAGACATATATGCAAACAAAAATTCATGCACATATAATAAATTAAATTTAAAACAGTTAACAAACAATTGCATTGCCTTTGAAATACAGTAATCATGGAATCTATAATGGATTATACTATATGACTCAACAGGGTTATATTGAAAACTCAATGAAGTAATTCATGTGAAGATACATAATGTAAATTGTATCTGCAATTTTATAAGTTACATTTTAATTTTTTGAGAAACTCATACATGGGTCCTAGATATTACATAGGTCCTAGATTTATATGCTTTCTGTTCCTCTCTTTCTTCCCTCCAACTTCTTCTATTTCTCTCAACTCTTTATCAAATTCATGACCTCTTGTTTTACAATTATTGTTACAGATGAATATTGTATAGGCAAATGATAGTAAATGGCACCATGATCAAATAATTTTTAAAAATGCATAAAATTTTCCTATTAATGTTGCCCATGAATATTTTAAAAAGTCCATGTTTCCACTAAATACCAGTATTCAGAACCTGAAATTCAAATGTTATTTCTTAAGACTTGCCATGTTTTATGAATATTGTTTATGAATAATAACATTAACAGAATAGGAATACTTTATATTCTGTTACCAAATACCTAAACGACTATGAAAGATTCCAAAGCTTTTCTCTGATCTAAGCCTTAGATAATGGTTTCCATAATTTTATCAAAATATAATTGATTGTGCATAATCATGTATCAACCAATCATGTCCTGATATACATCCAGAGTCAAATAATGCTTTAAATATTTTCTTGGATTTTGTCCTACTCTTCTATACTTAATTTATACTTCAATCATTTTCAGCAATTCATTTTATAAGAATGACAAAAAGAAAAATTGAGAAGCAGCAGTGCATTCATTTGATTTTAATGCATAATAATCAATATGCTCTTTGTGAGTCTTGGACATTGCTAAGTTGTACTTTTACAACCCTCTCCCCACTCAGGAGTCTTCTAATTTTGTCCCAATCAATGGAGTCATGTTTATGTATTCCCTTGCAAAGATATACTGCTTGCTCAGACAACTCTTGAGAATAGAATCTCTTCATGAGAAAATTGAATATCAAACAGTATGATGACTAGCTTTGGGTTCAAAATGTAAAAGACATTTGCATTTACACATCATGGAGATCATTTTAATAGAAAAATGGCAGGAGTAGATCAGAAGGATGGGTTAGGAGAACTTTATCCTCTGACTTTCCCTGTACACCTTCTATTGCCAATGCATGAACCAGGATTATACCCTTTTCCTGTGAGAAGCTGTGCTGGTTGTCTGCAATCCACTAGCCAGATGTAACTATGGAATCTATAATACACATCAAGTACAAACAGAAGACTTGGTGTCAAACATGAGTGTCAAACACATCATTTACAATGACAACATTAGTATAGTTGTAATGATAGTATTTGGGGGCATACTGTTCTAAAATACCAAGAAATATTATAGTGAATTTCACCACAATTACTCCTTTACACTATGACTATTCAGAAAGCAGAAATTATATCTTGGGTTCATATTTATAACTATGTGACTGTGTTGAACCTGTCCTATTGCATATGACAACATTGTATATGTCTTCAGCTTCTTGATAAATGCCTCTGAGTGTGTTGATTGTTCAGGGGACCTAATCACTCTCTAGATGAGAAGAATGCACATGTTTCTATATTCAGATCTTCACTGTACATTGGAAAAAGTGTCTTATTTCCATTTGGGTGCATCCAACCTACAGCCTGCAGGTCCACATGCAGACAGGAGGAGTTATGAATGTGACCCAACTCAAAATCATAAACTTACTTAAAATATAATGAGTTATTTTATGCATTTGTATTTACTTTTTCATAGCTATCTTCTTCCAAGTGTAAACCCTGTAGTTAACAACATCATGTGACAATATAAAAAACCTGGACCCCTGATAGGTCCAGCTCATTGTTCTCATATATAGAATGATGCTTTAGTTAGAAAACGTAAGCTTCTTAATGACCAACTTAGACAATCTTCTAACTTCCCCTCTTAGTTGTAGAATGTCTGCTTACTCATTCACCAGCACTAGTATGAGATTACATGAGATATGTGTGAAATCCCATGAAAGTATACACCATAACACACCATAACACTTAAGGAGGTATTCATATTTAGTTTTACCTTAACAAGTGCCATTGGGAAACCCCGATCTTTCACAGTCTATCTAAACAGGAACATTTCTACCACCTATATGCTGCCACTCACAATGTGTAGATCCCTTGATAGCTGACTACTGAACTTTAACTCTTCCCTGAGACTGTCTACTAAAACACTTTGTACAGCAAATACCTGATTATATGAATCTCTAAGAAGGCTTAACAATGAAGACTATGATAGCAACATTGAGAAAAATTAATTAGAATACCCCATTAATATTTATTCCACAAGTTCTTAAGAGATCATTAAATGAAAATTTAATTGTGGAATTATCAACTTTTCTAGTACATAACACAGAGTAAATGTTAGCTAAGAGAATCTCATTTATTATAACTTTATTTTTGGAGAGATATGAAAGCTACTGTAACACACAGCCTCTGGATTCAAAGCATTGTAAGTTCTTTGGTTTACAGTTACCTGATTCTAAGAGATTAGAGAATTTCAAATGTCCATGAAACTAAATAAACATTAAAATTGTTATCATGATTTTTAGGCTCTGTCCTGAGAGATACCCATCCAGAAGCCTAAAATCTTTTGCAAATTGAAATGTCTACTCATTCAGAAGGCGTGTGTATGTGTGGGGCGGTGTTGAATCTGTATTCAGTGTGAGCAAGTATACATACCAGTGTGGGTGCATGTGCCTGAGTGCACAGAGAGGACATAGAAGGACAATGGGTACCTTGATCTATCATTCTCTTTCTTATTCCCTTGTTATAAGATCTCTCATTGAATATGGAGCTAGGCTTATAGCCTACAAATCAAAGAGATCCTCCTGTCTTTGATACTGTCCATAGTGCTGGACACCCCCAACAATTTTACAGCAGCACTGCTAGGGAATTGAATTCAAATCCTCATGCTTGGACAATAAAAGTTACTATCCACTAAGCCACCCTTCCATCCCTCAATATCTTTTTAAGATTAAACAAAAACCATCATGTGTAAGGTGGACAAAACAAGTCTAAAAAAACCAAAAGAGGCCCAAGAAAAACACAGGATTCAGAAACTCAATCATTTACGCATTCAGGAGCCCTGTGAAAGTACTAAACTGAAATGCTGTAGAATACATAGAGAGGACCTGGTGCAGACCAGTGTAGGCCCTGTGATTGCTGCTTCGGTCTCTATGAGTTCATATGTGCTTTATTGGCTGTTTTAGAGGGGCTTGTTCTGGTGTCCTCTGTCTCTGTATCTCCCACTCATTCTGCCTCTCCTACTGCATTCACTGAGCTGTGTGGGGAAGGATTTAATGGAAACCACTTGTTTACAGCTGTGTGTTTCTAGGTCTCTCTCTCTCTCTCTCTCTCTCTCTCTCTCTCTCTCTCTCTCTCTCTCTCTCTCTCTGTGTGTGTGTGTGTGTGTGTGTGTGTGTGTGTGTGTGTGTGTGTGTGTGTGTGAATAATGTCTTACAGTGTTACAGTGGCTCTTTTTATTTATTCCCTGCTGCCTGAGGAATCCTGTAAGATGATGGCTGACTGAGGTTCCAATCTGTAAGTATAGCATTCATTCCTCAACCTTTTAACACCAGATCTCAGAAAGTTCATAAAGAAACATATTCTCCAGAGTTATAATAAAGAATATGCTCATTTAACCACCTCTTGAACTATTTTTGAGTAACATCTCAAACTTATTGCCAGCACATTCTGATGATACAATATATTCTGTGATCCAAGAGTGCAGCAATGAAGAATGTTTAAGAAATAAACAATGAGGCTGGGGTATAGCTCAGTGGTAGAACACTTGCTCAGCATCCTAGCATGCATAAAACCCTGGACCAGGTTCAGTTCTCAGCATCAATTAATTAATTAATAGTATTAAGCTTTTCCAGTAAATCATGTTGAATAGACTATTATTGTGACTAATCGTGGTATTTACTTTTTTTTCTACAACACATGAAGTAAAAGTAAAGAACTGCCAAAAAAAGTGTTATGAAAAAAATATGTTGGCATGCAATTATCTTTAGATAAATGGGGAATAAAGGATCCTGATAAATAACAGAACAGTGCTTATGATATTGACCATAAAATAGGACATTGACCTCGTGTATGTGGCTGCTATAAATTGATTTGTACCCACAACAATATATGTTAAAGTGACTAGTATTGTCAGCCCAATCCTATTCAAAAATAGTTAAAGGGATAATAACAGAATACAATACTACTTTGAGGAAACTTCCCATGTTGTCTTTAAACGTACACACTAAATTAACATAAAGATCATTTGAAACCCTTCTCTAATACAGATTATTTGACAATCTGAACCTCACTGTACCAACCTGTAAAATGAGATCATTAGATTCATTCTGCAGTCAATTGAAAAACGAGAAATGATAAGTGTACAGTTTTTTCATTGCTAGTTCCTTTATTTACTATGACTAAGGTCTGTATCCTTTTCTTGAAGGATCAACAATCTTGCTGACCATGCAGTGTTTCAAAACACACAAGTCTGCCCTGTTGTTAAAAAGAAGATCCATCAGAACAAAGGGGTGTGGACACGTCCCAGTATCACTCTATTTATGGACATGGAAATATCAATATTATATAATTTTGATGTGTCTTTAAATGTTACAATTCACATTTTTCTTCCATTTCAAAACATAAGAATCCTCTGGCATTGGGTGCAATATAAAAGAGTTGAAAAACCAAAGTCGCCGGGCAGTGGTGGCGCATGCCTTTAATCCCAGCACTCGGGAGGCAGAGCTAGGCGGATCTCTGTGAGTTCGAGGCCAGCCTGGGCTACCAAGTGAGTTCCAGGAAAGGCGCAAAGCTACACAGAGAAACCCTGTCTCGAAAAACCAAAAAAAAAAAAAAAAACCAAAGTCATCCATGGGCTAGAGGCTGTAATCATGGCTAAACAAGAATAATCAAGATATATATCAACATATATATATATATATATATATATATATATAAAATCAACATATATATATATATTAATTAATTGGACAGTTTTTTGAAACAATCAATTTTAAGAAATTTTGGAGGTTAAATATTATATTACTGATCTTTAACTCTGGTTAGTAATTCTGAAACTAAAAAAAAAAAAAAAATCCCTGTTTTCCTATTTAAATAAACTTTACTTTATTAGATTTTACTTCTAATATTAAAAGTGTAACTACAGTACTTCAGAGTGCTGCAAACAAAGTTTGAGTGCATGTTAAGCATATTGCTTATTGTCCTTGCTTTAATTAACTGGGATTTGTGAAACAAACAAATGAATTCAGCACTATTGAATATAAAACAATTTTTAATAAATAGGTCTTCATTTACTGTTTAATTTCCTGTCACTGACTTAAAAACATCTGCCAGGAAAAGGTGCAAACATCATACTTCTCCACTTACATAATGTTAATTATAACGGAATTGCACTACAAATAGCATCTTAATCATGCTGGCCACTCTTCTCCTGATTCTTATTACTTACTCACAGGCTCTCCATCCATTAAGTATGTGCTGCAGTATTAAAATGGGTTGCAAGCACAGGCAGAGCAACAATGAATCTGATTTGGTCAAAAGGTCAAGGCATAATAATTGAATTGGGTAAGTAAAGTGAGGCGGAATAGTTTCGTCTTTTTTTTAGCTTATGTGTTTAATGTTGGATGATGTGAAAACGAACAACAACAATGAATATTAAGCCTACTATGATGCAACTATGCAAGTAGCCAGCCAAGATATCTAAAGATGGGCAGTTGGGATTCTTTTTATCTCTCTTCATGGTATCAGCATCCACAAAAATTTGGATTTAATTACCTTGAAGTATTAATGTAAAAACTTCACTTCATGAATACAGTTATAATGAAAGGTGAAATTATAAGAGTGAAATAAATAAAAGAGAAATCTACAAATCCATAGATAGGTCTCTGTCTTTTGCTATCATCCCATCCCAGATAGGTTTCCATCTTTTGCTATCATCCCATCCCATTGCTCCAGAGTAACTAAAGGAAAATTAGCATCCAAATGGGTATAAATATCTAAAAATATACAAGTTTACAGAATGCAAAGCTTCCAAAAAAAGAATTAAAAACACATTCTATAGATCCAGGCTAGTTGCTTTTGTGAGATTTCCACTTAGAGGTCCGATTGACTTTAGATAATTCAAGTATCATTTTCTACCTTAATGTCTTCATCTGAACATACAAATAATCATCAAATGCACAGAGGAGAATAATAAAGAATAAAGTAATTATTTTTACCACCTAACCTTGTCTAGCACACAGTAAAAACTAAGTATTTGTTAATAAAACACTGGATAAAATAATTGTTTTTTTCATAGAGAGTGACATGACTCTTTCAGATATTAGTGAAGAAAATTGTAAAGAATTTAGTTTGCTGCTTGCCCATGATAAATATTTCTCAATGAGGAAGACAAGCTTGCTTGCCCTAAATATCACTACAGCTGAACCTAATTAATGAAACAAAATAGCAAAGCAATAGGACACTTATTTCTGAAGAAGTCTGTAATTAAGAAGTATTAACTAGCAGTGTGAGAAATTTGAACCTCTTGTGATAACCCTGAAAATACATGACAGAATTAGCTTCTCTTTCATATGTACACTGGTTGCTCCCAACCCAGGGCTGTCTTCTCTTCTCTAGATCTCAATTACAAAGTCACAGGTGTTCATGAATAAATGTGTTAAAATTCTTCTGAACCCTAAATAATAACATATTGTTTGCTAAATAGCACAGGGAACATCAAGCTGGAGAAGAGATTACTCCACACTGGAGTATATTCATATATATTAATATATTAATTATATATTATCAATATATACATATGTGAATATATATAAGTATATTAATTATGTCATTCATATATATGATTATATTTGTGTATATGTGTAGCAGATAAAGTTGCAAGTAAATGCATGCTTTTGACATTAGTGCAGCCATGTCAAGGACTCCAATACCCTAGATATATGGGAATGGCAAAGCCTTTCCTGGGTTGAAGTATGAATGTTATGAACTATTGACCCTTAGGTAATACAAACATATGCAAAGACTATCAACAACAGCTTTTTCTTCCCAGATGATTGAAGGATGAGATTGTGCCTTATAGAGCCATCATCCCAAGATTATCTAAACCTCCTTCTTTGTTTATCTGTATACAATAAACCTGCCTCCTGGATTCAGATGTGTAAAGAAAACATACTGAATTTCAGGGTTGCCCCTGTTGTGTCTTTGTCGGAGAGCACATCCTAGCCTATCTCAGCTTTGCTGTATATATGTCAGCTGTTCTTTCATGACACTTAGATCCAGCTAAGGAAATCCCAAAGCCCATTCAAGTCATGACATATATGCACAACAAATCCAGGCACAGTGATACAAGTGCACAATCCTAGCACTGAGAGATGCAAGCAGGATGATCAGGAGTTCAAAGTCATCCTTGGTGGCACAATCAATATACAGACATCTTGCAACACATGATATTCTCTCTCAAACAACAAAATAAGTAAAAACAAAAAGCATAAAGCAATAAAAATAGTGGCAATGTAAAACTTTATAGCAATGGGGTAAGAACAATGAAAGGAAGCAATGTTTGTTGTTTTAAAGACAATACAATGTTCTCACAAATATTTGATTTGTTCTTATATCCCACCCTAACAATACAAGTTATCCCGAGTAAATAATCTTTTATTTTGATAGTAAATATCACAATAAAAATTAGCCTCAGGAAATGTCAATTCATCAAAATCTTAAAGGCAAAACTATAGCACAGAATCTGAAACATTACATTCAAATCCATTATCAAAATGTACCAATAATCTTTGACCCCTTAAAAGGTAGTTATCAGAGTATTTGTCTGACCCACAGCATCCTCCAGAAGGAGAATGTGAGCCAGTTTATAAGGAGCAGGTCAAGCATGGCTAATATAATAACAGAGTGAAATTCCTCTAGATGTGAAACACTGGCTTTAAAATTAAGAGGTATAACAATTCTGATCAGTGGCCTTATATGTAGGGTTTAGTGAAGAGACTTGTGATGTGACAAACAGAAATGTTATTACTTATAGCTGTCCAGGACTATTTCTGAGCCAGAAAGACGCCATTTTCAAGTGTTCCGTTGAGCCTGCTTACCAAAGATCAGCAAAGTTGAGTTTGATGATTGTTGACTTCCTTCTTAGAAGGAGGGAGAGGAGAGAATCATGGGACTCAATCATTCTCCCAGTCGACTGTATACAATTGTGCCTCATTAGATGTGAACTCGGGATGTCAGGGAGGGACTAGAGGAGATAGGATGGGGAAGAGTAAAGGAAGGAGCATCTGTCTACACAGCCATGGGGAAGCCTTTACAAAAAAAGGCCTGTGGCTGTTGTTTGTTCTCCATTGACTCTACAAACCCTCACCAAATGCTCTATATGTAAGCCTATAAAGTCATTCATTCTTCAGAAAGAACTTAGATGGTATAAAACTTTGGTTTGTCATTGGGATCCTAGTGGGGGAAGAATGGCATTGTCTAGTGGCCTGTATTGGGAAAAGTCTTGAGACAGCTAACATTCTGAATTTCCTATTGGCTGTTCAATAGACAGGAGAGGACAAGAGCACTAAACAACAAGATTGAGAACTACTGAGGTAAACCCCAATGTTGGCTCTCCTATCAACCTGTCACTCTATATATCTTAAAAGTATGAGGTAACATATTAATTCAGTCTATATGCTTAACTGGGAAATCCTCATGCCAATTAATATCCCTTAGTGAGATGGGAAGTGCGTGTCAGTAAATATTAAACTTTGTTGCACAGTTTGGATACTGGAATCGTAGAGTCTAAGTTTCCAATCTTTACAATAATCACAGCATATGTATCAGTGGTTTTCAATATCAAACATATATTTAGTGACTTAAGACTCATAATTCAAGGCTCACTTTTAGGACAAAGAATCTAAGCTATATTCTTGGTTAGTATCTATGATAGTTTAATTAAAATATGTACCTGCAGAATGAGGGGCAAAATAGGCACAATACCAGGCACAAAACATGCGTCTAAAGAAGCCATGCACATACATCCTCCTGCTGTTTGAATTCCATGAAATAGTCATACACAGTGTAGTCTCCTCCTGAGAACAAAAATCAAATACATGAAATATTTCTATCCAAAAGACTATTGGGGAAATGGCTTCCAGGCGGGTTGATTTATTTTGGAGAGGTGGTGGTGATCACAAATCTGTTCTTTTCATACAGTAAAATTTCAATCTATGAAAAAAAAAGCAGTCGTTTTATATAAACTTTCCAGTACAAAAGTTTAGGCACAATGAACTACCCAGCAATTAGAGGAAATTGTATGTAAGTTTCAGGCAAGATCTCTGATGAAATGTACAAACAGACCTCTCTGAGAAGAAAGGTGTCAAACCTGCCATGTCTTCTTTTGTTTTTTTGTTTGTTTGTTTGTTTTTTCTGCACAGGAACCAACTATTATCCTAAATAGATGAAGCAACTGGAGCACAAAAAATCAGGTAAACTTGGTATTTTCCCAGAAATTCAAAAACACTTGACATCTAATAGAAGAATGAAACAAGGGTTTAAAATCAAGACCCCAAGAACCATGGCATGAATGAGAGGTACATGGCTAAGAAACACGAAAAAAAATACAATGAAAATATGTTGATCCAATGTACATTATTAAACAAGTTCCAGCTATGGACAATAGTGGTCTATCTAAGATACAGAATATAGTTATATTTCTTCAGCAACATTTCATTTTCCTGAGTCAATAGTCTTAGGGACTATAAACTCTTTTTATTAGGAAAATCCCATAGCAAAAAGGCTTATACCCTGTGTCAAAAATACAAATACATTTTTAAGCAAAGATAGAGCCCAAATTTATACTCAGAGAGTGCAAGGTAGAAACACTAACCATGTTAACAAAATCTATATAAACCTCAGACAGTGTGGCTTCCCATGCCATACTTGAACTATTGTTGTTAGGTTCCGTCAAATGCTTTGAATTAACTAATTAAATAATAAATAATTTATGCAGCCTTGGGACTCGAGCACAGGGCAGTGGACTAGAAGATTTTCATCCTTTCATGGGTGAGAGAAGAAAACATGATGTGGACCAACATGATAGTAGTAACTCAGTTTTTGTTTGATTTTAGAGAAAGATGAAAGAGTGAAATTTTTACTTAAAAACTCTCTGCTCTTCAGTATTCTTGGCAAAGAGGATATTTATTAAGGTCAACAATAAATAACTTACTCCCAATTTTTACCAGAGAATTTCACTATTAACTCTAATTTATGCCAGGTAAATTGATGGATCTTCATTAATTTATATCTTTGTGTGTTTGTATTTATATAGTTATACACATAAGAACTTTATTGAGTTTTTTTATGCAATTTAATATTTGCTCTTTTGAAGTAAGTAACTCAATAGAGTGTACTATCATCCAAGAGCTGTTCAACTCAAAGAAAATTTACATAATCACTTCCCACCCTCCATTCACTCTAGGACCTGACAACTAGTCATCAACTTTCAATCTGTGTGAATTTTCTTATTCTGACCACTATACATATGCTTTCTTTTCTGTTGTTACTTTTGTACCTGGGATTGTGTGTAAAGTGTTGCTCAAAATAAGCAAGTATTTTATTGAATCCCTGTCTTTGTTACTTCTTTTATTAAGAATATTTTTAATTCATTTTACATACCAAAGATCCCCCTCTTCCCCACTTCTGTCCCTCCAGCCTTCCCCTCCCAACCTACCCCCCCATTCCCTCCTACAAGAAGGTAAGGCCTCCCATGAGGAGGCACATTTAGTAGAGGCAGGTCCAAGGCCCTCCCGTTGCCTCAAAACAGCCAAATACCAGGCTAAGCTCCAGGAGTCAAGTCAAAGAGATAGAAGAGGTATTCTATGAGCAAGGACATAAAGATCATGATGGGGAAACCTACAGAGACAGCCAAACCAAACTAGTGAGAACTCATGAAATTTAGATCAATAGCTGTGGAGCCTGTATGGGACTGGACTAAGCCCTTTGTATAGCGAGACAGTTCTGTAGCTTGATCTGCTTAAGGGGGCCCCCTGGCAGTAGGGAGCAGAATCCAGCCCTGGTGCATGAGCAGGTTTTTTGGAGACCACTACCTATGATGTTACTTTTTATTTTTGAGACAAAGTCTCATTAAGTTTCCTAGGCAGTATTTGAACTCATACCTCTACCTCTCCTTGAGCATAGAGTCTCACTATACTTTTTGCATGGCCTTTTGTGGCAACTTTATTTCATTTAGCCAAAGATTTTCAATGTTCATCTGCAATGTAGGACATATAAGTAAGTGTTAGGCATTGTTTTGCTGAATAACATGACTTTATACGGATGTATTTTTTTTTTAAAGTTTATCAGTTGATGGACATTTTGCTTTATTCTACCTGAGCTTTGTTTTTTATTTTGTTTGAGGGAGATTGGGTTTTACTATGTCATGTCACCAAACTCATAAACCTTCCATCTCAGTCTCCTGAGTGTTAGGATTACAGGCATGTGTCATCATGCCTGATTATATCTACTTTTAGGAATTGAGGATAATAATATTTTGACTACTAAAGTATATCCATGTTTTCTATGTATGCATTCATATCTCATGGGTATATAACTAAAAAACAATTGCTGAGTGTAGCCCAAAGTTTTCCTGTGTTCCACAGCTGCTCAGTCCCAAATAAACATACAGAACCTTATATTAATTACAAACTATTCGGTCTATGGCTAAGGCTTATTGAAAACTAGCTCTTTTATCTTAAATTAACCAATTTCTATTAATCTATGTATCACCATGTGGCCATGGTATTGCTAGTCTGCTGGCATCTTGCTCCATGGGAGGCTGGATGGCATCTGCCCTGACTCCACCCTTCTTCTCTCTGTATCTCTGCTTAGATATCCTACCTGACTCTTATCCTGCCTTGCCATAGGCTAAAGTAGCTTTATTTATTAACCAATGGGAGCAACACATATTTCCAGCATGAAGAAAAACCATCCCACAGCAGCTGAATGAATTAAAAACTTTCTTTTTAACTTTTCAAGTAACTACTAAAAAGTTTACAGATTGATCATCTGAATCATTCTGGAATTTTCCCAGCAATGGGACTCTTCACATCTTAACTGGCATTTTATATTCTCTCTCTCTCTCTGTCTCTCTCTGTCTCTCTCTCTCTCTGTCTCTCTGTCTCTGTCTCTGTCTCTGTCTCTCTCTCTGTCTCTGTCTCTCTCTCTCTCTCTCTCTCTCTATATATATATATATATATATATATATATATATATATATATATATGTTTTATCTGTCTTAGTAGATATGACAGTGCATGTCCCTATGACCTATCTAGCCACATGTCCTTGACCCTAACAATCCTGCCAAGTGAAGATCAATCTTGAGAAATAAGCTTGAAACCCAACATGGTTGTTTACTCCCATAACGTTTGTGTTACTATTGCACCGGGGGGGGGGGGTTATCAAGTTTCTCAGTTGGCTAAGGTTGATGATTTCTTTTTTTCCTGTAGTAACATACATTATACTTTCTAGCACTATGAATGCTGACCAGTAAGAAGGAAACCTCCAAGTCAGAACCAGTTTTATTTCTTCATATTCTATGACTCAGAGGAATGGTATCTTCAGCAGTAGTATTTTACCATCAAGTTCTGGAGGATAACCAGTATAGACAATAGCCACAACTCCGATGTCTATGTGACCACAATGACCAACAACTTCCAAAGGGATAACTCATTTCTGGTACTGTAGTTTTGTTTTGCTACTTCATGTCTAGTAGGATCTCGAATCTCAACCTCCCATCTTACCCCAAACATAGTTCCAGAGTAACTCCTAACTCATTTAATATATGTATTTTAAATATGTATGTATTTAGGAAACTTCTACAGTATGTTTATTTACAGATGACTTTCTAAAAAGCCTGTGTTGTTAGTTACTCCTCCTCATACCCCTTCTTCTTCTTCCCTGCTCTCCCATCCCCACCCTGTTTAGTCAGTTCTGTTCTGTTATTCTCTTCTCTCCTTTATATCATTGCATTATATCTCCCCACCACTGAAATCAACCATACAATGGTTCCTTACTAGTTTGCTGAACTCTTTCTATATTAGACTGTCATCAGAATATTCTGCAATTGCCGGGCGGTGGTGGCGCACGCCTTTAATCCCAGCACTCGGGAGGCAGAGCCAGGCGGATCTCTGTGAGTTCGAGGCCAGCCTGGGCTACCAAGTGGGTTCCAGGAAAGGCGCAAAGCTACACAGAGAAACCCTGTCTCGAAAAAACCAAAAAAAAAAAAAAAAAAGAATATTCTGCAATTATTATGGGTTTAAGATTTTTTTATAAATGTAAACGTTCTACTCCTTTTCTTTTTACAGATGATCAAATAGACAGCTACCTGATTTGTTGCATAACAGAACAGCTGTAAAATTAAACAGGCCTGAGTGTTTACTGATTACATAGCTGATTACTTCAGTGCAGTAATACTTACGCTATCCATTGACTTTCTACTGTCTCCCAACAACGTAGACACATACAAATAACTGAAAGTCAATAAATTAAAGGGGATTAATGTCCTTGATAAGAAACTTTCTTATTCAATATTCTGAAAATATAACATAGATGAAGTACATGCCATGATAGTTGCAAAAATATTTTAAGTGAAATTTAGGAAATATCTTAGCAGGAGAGATTTTAAAAAGCCTTCCCTACATATAACACAATAAGAAACATTTTCATTGTATTGTGCATAATTACTAGGAGAGTCTAATTAGCTGTAGTAAAATCAGGAGAGAGAGAGAGAGAGAGAGAGAGAGAGAGAGAGAGAGAGAGAGAGAGAGAGAGAGAATTGTGTGATTTGAGCTTGACTAAGAATTTTAAGTAAGTTTCATTGGAAGTAAAAAAAAACACTGGAAGAGATGAATATACTGGGGTTCAAGACAGAGGAAAGATTATGGTCGACATTAGGGAATATATGTAGCTATGCTTGTAGTGATATGATGACCAGCTCATCTATACTGTGTCCTGGCCAAGGAGAAACAACATTTTACTGGTGATGAAAAGGAGAAGGAAAGAGAACCTGAAACAAATTAAAGAAGAAAAGCATCATAGTGCAATAAGCAGAAACACAGTAGGCATGGAATTTGTCAAAAACAAATTTCATCAACTCTATCATCTATGTTTCTGAAAAATTTCAACTTTCACCTGGGAAGATTTGATGACTAAAAATCAAACAAATAATGACCATAAAATAATGCTTAAGTAAGGCTAGACTATGAAGGTTGATTATGAATTTTAGGTGAATTATTTAAAAGCAGGATAAATCACCTTGTTATAATTGAAACAAACACAAAATAATCATTCCATTTACTTTTATTGTTGATATGGACACAGATTGACTCTTCAGTCCTTGAAGAGTATGGGTTGATATACAAGGACAGTAATATCAAAGATGAGAGGCTATTTAGTGGTCACTTGAGTGATAGCTGAAAACCTTACATAATAAGCCAGAAAAGCAAGCAATGGCTTAGGGGACATAGTAGACAGAGGAAGCCAAGTCAAATAACATTGTTATAACAGCCATGGGCATGTAAATAGAACTAAACTTTAAACAGTTTAAAGTTCAGCTCATTGGGAATGTCTGACTGATTTGCATAAGTTTCTAGAAATATCCTGTGTAACTGGAACCAACACAAAGAAATTTTTCATATACTTAGGTATATTTCTGGGATCCTAATAAAAGTGTTACATTTGAGATACACAGAAGCTGACTAGTTACAGTATGTGTGTCAACACTCTACCTCAAGACATTGAACCAGATATGAGAGTTAGTAGATTTAGTATCAAATCAACTTGCCATTCATATGAATATGTGTATTTACTGAAGACAAGATATGCCTTATGAAGATAGCTAGGAATTATTAGGTTAGTGGGATCTTAGAGCCCTCTCTAATACTAGAGAGAAGCTTGGTCTTTAAATATTTCACACCTTCAACTCTAACATTTTCTTTAGCAGATGCTCCTCATATCTTACATGTCATAGCTCAGCTTCCTACAATCCCTAAATATAGAAAGGAGGATGACTCATTTTGGTCTTAAATAATAAGCAAAACAGGAGTTGCCACAGAACAATGTGATAAATGACTTCTATCATGATGAGAAATGGTAGGATCTTGTTCATGACAGGAGCATTTGGGTGAGGAGATCAGCAGACAGGAACCAATCATTTTTGGTTACATGAACACATTTATTCTCCCTTTATATTAGAAAGGGTCCCTTTAGCTTAAAACTGTTTGTGTATGTCCAAATAACACAGAAATAAAACAATTAGAGACAATGTTTATCCTTCCAAGCCACAAAATATTTAAGCTAATATATTTACAAAATTACATGTTTGGATTTGACCACATATTATAAAACAAAATTATGTACATGTTTAGAATTTCATAACAAATGAAAAATGTAGTGTTTGATTTTTAAAATGAACCTTTATAAACTTTTAATATATCTGAAACTAGCTTTATTGTATAATTATAATGTTCACTTTAAAGTCCTCTGTATTTTCTCCTCTTTTGATCTTTCATAGACCTCTTAGCAGATTCAGCTACATATTCCCTACTTTCTTTATATTTACCAAATATACTTTCTTCCCTCTGTGAGGCTTTCTTCCTTATCTTCACATGCCTGTGTATCTTATCCTGTGAAGCTCAGCTAAACTGACTTCCTGTCAGAAATCCTGGTTTTCCAATTTGTCAGAGATTCAGTTGTTTTTTGCTACCTGTTTCTCATTGATATATTTTTAACCTTCGTAAGTGGTAGTAGGCACTCAAATATTTATTAAAATAACATGTGAACTTTATTGCATTGTGTGTGTGTGTGTGTGTGTGTGTGTGTGCGCACCAAACATTAATATTGGTTTCAAGATAATCTATTTTTATTTATTTATTTATTTATTTATTTATTTATTTATTTATTTATTTAATGTTTCTAAAATGTGTTGTATATGAGATCAATAAAGACAACATTTTAATGTATGCTTTCCTTTTATAATGCCTGCCTTAGTTCTCATATTTTGTGATATGTTACAGATATTTGAGCCAAAAGTAGTTATTTGCCTCCTGGTCATCAGAACGTAAGATATTAGTTACATCTACATAGAGGTTTATATCATGAAGAAAAAGTTGAAATATCCAACACTTGTGGAAATAATTAAAATTGCAAAGCTTGTTAGAGAAGGCAAAGACATTTTCAAATGATGAGAATTTACAGAAAAGTGGATCAAACAGCTGGAAGTCACTTCTAAGGATGACAGTGATAAATCTTTTTTCTTAACTGGTATCAATGGCAGAATGAACAGTGGAAGATTAAATTGCTCTAGAAGTACTCCAGTGCTCAGGTTCAGAAAGGTGACAAGAGAGATCTAGGTCAGCAGACGCATTGCCTCCGTGTGTGATAACAAATGGAGAGCAAGCTTCTCAGAACACAGACACTCCAAAAGAGACAAGAGATGGCTGGTGGAGTGTCAGGAAGAAGACTCAAGCCTTTGGAAATTCTGGCTGCACCAATCAATATCCTAGGAAGCTAACTTAGTTTCGGAAATGGAATTTCAAACCTTGTAAGAGAAACTTCAGGAAGTTGCTGATTTCTTACCTTACAGTTAATGTAGTACCCAGAAGGAAAGACTTTGAGACAGAACAGATCTTTTCAGAGCATGGGTCCAAGGATCTTTAACACCAAAGTCAAATCAACTTATTTGAGCTAAGTGACAAAATAAAGTTGACTGGTAGCAGGTACTGTCTACTCACAAGCTAATGGAGATATAGTTGATGCTTCTTTCCTGATGTAAAAAGACAATGTCTGACACATAAAGTGCCCCAGACTGAGATGACAAGATAGTCCAAAGGCTGTCTCCACAGGCCCAGGAAGAACGGAATAGTGGGGAAACAGCAAGAACATGAAAGCACTGAAAGACAGTTACACAGCATAAATTAGAATAAATGTGCACTATGCAGGCACATATAACCCAAAGTCCAGTCTAATATTAGACTATATATAATATATATTCAAGAGTCTATGCATATATAATATATGTAGTCTAACATATATACTCATGCATAGACTCTATTGTATGACATACACAAGGCCTAGTCATACAACAGAGTTGTATACAGCCTTTATAATAAATACATATAATCATATCAAATACACAGGGAAGAAAGAAAGAAGACAATTAATGTATATTCCCTCATTTCATGTTAATAAACTTCATCAACACTTAGTAATACTGTATGTGTTGGGGGTGATTTTTCAGTAAAGACATAAACAAGCAAATGGGATAGAAACAATTATTTTGAGAAATCTTGTACCTCTAAGAGTGAGTAGGATGGGTATGTAGGATGGGTAGGAGATTAAAGTGAGAGGGCTTTCTCTTTTCTTCTTTCCTTTTCTTTCTGTAATTTAAGAATTCAGAGGCAGAAAGGTAGCTCAGGAGTTGAGGGAGCACTTGCTGCTCTTCCAGAGAATGCAAGTGTGATCCCAGCACCCACATCAAGCAATTCCAAGGATCTGAAAGCCCCTTATGACCTCTGTGAGAACTTGCATGTACACAGGTTCACTCACACAGAAATATAGACATACACATGAATAAAAATAATAAAAACAAATCCTAAAATAATTTAACTGTGCTAAATTTAATTTAATTTAATTAATTATGCTTAATGGCAGCACAGCAATGTCAGTAACTTGTTTCAAAGGAGACTCAATATATAGGTGTTGATTCTCTCTTCTTTGTATTATAAATATTTCAAATATGTATAATCTCTTTTGAAAATTTAATTGCTGAAGAAGTGTATTTCTGTTTGCACATCTTCCCCTTTTTAATTGGACCTAGATCTGAAATACTATTAAACAAGAAAATTAGATAAGATTTAACTGTACTAGAGTAGACTCTCTGAGATTTGTGTTTTTATATAATGATATTTAGGTAAGACCCTCCTTACCAATATGATGTCTTACCTCGACATCAGTGGTTTTTATCATCATTGTGATTCATTGAAAGTGACTTTTCTTTCCATGTGTTCGTGTTTTTGCTCCTGACTTTGCAATCTTTTTGTATTTTTGTCAAATTTTCATTTTAGGAGGATATGTAGTGCAATTTAAATTCAATGTCAAAATATGGTCATACATAATTTATCCCTCCACCTGAGAAATATTTTGCCACCAGTACTAGTTTGTGAGAGGCAAAAGAAAGAGGGGATAAGGTATAGTCATTATTACATGCAAGGAAATAAATGACAGGCTTGTAATATTAAACATAAGCATTAAACCAAGAAATCTGAATCAGTATCTGATCACAAATGACTACCAAAAAAACATGTTTAAGTCTGGTCACTGCAAACTACTCTTAAGGTGTCTACACTGAGATACAGACATCAAATTTTCCTGATGTGCTGGAATGCGTAGCAATATAGAAATATGCAGATTTCAATGTTCATATGTCCATTTCCTTAAGCTACATTCACCCATATCTTGAGTACGGAAATCACTCAAGAGGCTGATGCATTTAAACCAAATTATCTATGTTATCTCTGGGAGTAAACTTTGACCAAATATACATTTAAAAAACAAAAACCAATCCTGCTTTAAAGTCATGGGGACCAGTTTAGCTGAGCCCAGGTGGAAAGAGTACAGGATTTATAACTATGAAATTAGAATGCAACAAACTTAATATACTACTAGATGACATGATATAATGAATCATAGTATAATTTTAAAAATTGCTAGCTTTTTCTGTTCTCATTTTTAATATGACTAGGACTGCAGCATATCAATGAACCCTCTGCAAAAGAAACTATATTTTGAGTCTACCCATTGCTCTCTTGCTCTCCTCAGTTCTCCTTCCATTATGCTGGCTGTGCATAATATAAGAAATTAACAACAAAACACATACCCTCAATAAAATCACTTTGCCACAGTGTTATCTCATGTTTTCAGGGAAGTTACTTCCTAGGGGATCCCACTTCACCAATATACTACTTAATTGAACAAAATCAAAATTTGCTTTACAAGGTGAAAGCTGACATTCAGTGACTGGCAATTGGGAAAGCTGAGGGGAGCCTAGAGAGCATTTGATGTGTTGGCAACAGAAACCCTTATGCTGCACTCTACATCAGCTAAATTTGAGACCTTGGCAACTTGAGTCTGTGTATTAATGCTGATTGCTACTTCTTCTTGCAGAAACACCACAGAAAGTACAGGTGTAGATCACATGCCAACATTCTTTTTTTTTTTTTTTTAATTCTCTAGAACACAATAGACATCTGTTCTGTATGGTAATTACTGAATTGTAATTAGAACTTAGCACTGGGATGTGACTAACTATGGTAGAATTGTTAGAACCTAACTCAGAAAGAAAAAGTAAAATTTAAGGTCCTGGTATATGTTACAAGGCTCTTGGGAGGAAGGGAGCTAATATACCGCAACACTCAGGTAAGAAACCCTGAATACAGATGCCAGGCATTCTGATATCACTGTCTGCGGTACAGATACATTTACTATTCTGAGGAGAAACAAATATGTCTTCTCATTTCTTTTAGTAAAAAATCCCTAAAAATGTTATTTCAGGGTAAAAGAGTACTCACATTCATTATTTACAGAACTCTGGCACAAATGTGTATTGATTTTTTACGTTTGATAATGAAATTTACTTGATGTGGTTTTCTTCACAAATGAAATGAACATTGACCTGCCTGATTGCCTATTGACAATAAAATCATCCTTAGATACAAAAGCGTTTGAAGATACTGTCAAAGAAAGTTAGACAAGATGAGTGTGCTCTTTTAAAAGTTGACAATATTGGCTCTGACCCTAACTTTGATCTATTTCTACTGTTTGGAAAAAGAAAATGGGGAGACAGTGCTCTATTTCATTCTAAGTCTTCCTCAAAAGAGTTGATTCAATAATACCATTGGTTAAAAACATAAGGGATGAAGATGTCTGGATGAAAAAGACTGTATCATAAAACAAAAAAGGTGAGGCACTCTCCTCAGTAAAAATAACTGCCTACAAAGAGATAAATATCTTTGAATATTCCTTTGAATCTCTATTGCATCCCTTTTTTATATGCAGAATACTCAAAGTTTTCCAACCACTTTGCTATTCCTCAGTATGAGAGGCTCAACTTCCAGAACTGCTGATTATTTGAATTTTTGTTTTCTTTTTTCTATGAGATGCATGGACTTATCAACCTCTTACTAAGGTTTACAAATAAATAAATCCTCTGTAAGATGTGGGAAGGTTTTTTAGTTTTCTGAGAATAGAATCTATGTCTCTTTGCTGGGACAAATAGCATTTTGTGTCATTCCAAATTTCTGGTAGTCTTCTTGAACACCAAGACAAAATAATGAATGGAAAGACTATGTGACTTTAATTGTAATATGCCTACTATATGCTTGTCACAGAGATAGCCTCCTGAAAATGAAACCTATATAACCTGTGCCTGTAAGAGCTGCCAGGGGGAGTAAGAACTTCAGCAGGTGGCATGCAATGTAGCAAACATCTCCTGGAAAACAGAAGTCACCATAGCCCATGGAACCCAGTGTCCCTGTTAGAAGCTTAAATTGGACAAAAACTACTTGACTTCTAAGAAAGAGGGGGATCAAGTTAGGGGATTCTGCTTAAATCAGTAGTGATATTTTTCTATATTTTCACCTCATTCTGTCATAGTCATTGAAATTTACAACACAGTAAAATTATGTTACTGGGGCTAGAGAAATAAGTCAGAGGGTAATAGCATGGATTGCTCTTCCACTGGACCTGAGTTTGGTTCCCAGCATCCTGGTCTAGCAGCTGGTAACCACCTATGGATTTAGGTCAAGGGAATCCAGCTTTTTGTGGGATCTATGTGCACCTCCACCTGTCCTTGCATGCAAGACCCCCCACACAGACATTCACACATATAAGCATAAAATACAAATAAAATCTTTGAATACTATTCCTCTATGGCTTTTCATTATTCCTTCATTCTTTTATTCCCTTTCTTTAGCTCTGCTTCTCTTCATCCTTCTCCCCCTCCATCGTTATGTATCTGTCTGTCCTAGAGATCAAGATCCTACTGTCTTAGCCACCCAAGCAAAGAGACCATATGAGGCAGATAAGGCTTAAAGCACTGGGCCATGTCTTAAGCTAACAAAGAACTCTGACATGCACAGTAGTATCCTGACCCAGAGGACCCTGAAACTGGACCCTCAAGATGACCACTGTTAACATATGTCCCAGAGCCAACCAGGAAACACCACGGTAGCTGTAAGCAGAGCCCGCCAAAAAGTACACACATAAATACCCCAATCCTTTGTTTAATAAAGGAGATTGCTTACAATCTCCCAGAGCCTGTGTCATTTGGTTATGCATCTGTTCACACTCTGGGAT